>NW_009943116.1:6017-9701 GCF_000696875.1 Nestor notabilis | reverse complement strand
GACTGCTGTAGCTGAACCCAGGACAGGGTCTGAAGGATCTACACCAGCAATGGCCAATGCCTCCGCCCAGTTGGAGCTGTTGAAGGGAGAGGCGGCAGTGCAGACCTCAGGCTGAAGGAAGTGACCAGACCTTTCTCCTGGGGCAGGGACAAGCAACAGACCTGCTGTGGATTTTTACTTTATCTTAACTGGACCCTTGCTGTGAAGGACCTCCTGCATGTGGAGGACCTCCTACAGCAGGTGGGCTGAGCTGCAGGAGATGGAGAGAAAGCTGAATAACAGCAGGGAAGCTGAGAAGGAGTTAGATATATGGTTCCAAGCACAGTCTGCAGTGGACCCACAGTCCATGGCCAAACAGCCAAAAACTCCCCCAGTGACACACACAGAAGGGAGGAGGGGTAGTAATGCAGAAGAATGGAACCTTGAAGTAATAAGGACCTGTAGGAGGAATAAACTTCCCCCAAAGCCTGAGATGCCCTTTCAGAATCTCTTTGCCAATCTACAGACTGAAGAGGAAAGATCCATCACATCAGGAGATACACTGGAGCTGAGTAAGGCAACCTGATCTGCTCCCCATGTAACAACCACCACAACTAAGAAAAGGCAATTGGCAGTAGTAGTAGGAGCAGTCTGAGGAGTATCGAGAAGGATTACAGAGCCCTGGCAGTGGCCATAAGGAATGCTGGAGTGCAGGTGTATTTTTCACCAATCCTTCCAGTCAAAGAGAAGGGGGTTGAAAGGGCCAGTTGGATATGGCATTTCACCAAATGGTTACAGAACTAGTGACACAGCCTATATTCATCTACTTAGACCATAGGACTCATGCTGGGAAACCTGGTCTACTCCTCCACCAGGAGCTGTGGATGAACAATGAGCTCCTGGACAAACCCCAACACAAAACCAAAACCTACAGAAGGTGTAAGCAAGGACAGGAAGAAATAAGGATAAATTGTCTGAGCATCCAGGGGTCAGATTAGGAAAGCTAAAGCCCTAATAGAATTAGATCTGGCTAGGTATGTCAAGAGTAGAAAAAAAAAAAAAAAAAAAAGAAGAACCACCCACTATAGTAGAAGATCAGGTTTGATATCATCTAGGGAACCTGAAGGTGGACAAGTCCATGGGACCTGATGAGATGTACTCACAGGTCCTGAGGGAACTGGAGGATGAAGCTGATAACTCATTACCCATCGTATCTGAGAAGTCATGGGAGTCCAGGGAAGCTCCTGATGACTGGAAATGAGGAAACATAATCCCTTTTCAAAAAAAGAAAAAAGGAAGACCTGGGGAACTACGAACCAGTCAGTCTCACCTTTGTGCCCAGCAAGATCCTGGAGCACATCCTCCTAGAAACGATGCTAAAGCTCATGGAAAATAATGAGGTGACTGGGGACAGCCATAATGGCTTTACTAAGGGCAAATCATGCCTGATAAATTTGGTCGCCTCCTACAATGGGGTTACAGCACTGGTGGAGAAGGGAAGACCAACTGACATCATTATCCTGTACTTGTGCAAGGAATTGACACTTGCCTGCACAACATCCTTGACTTTAAGGAGAGCCAAGGATTTGATGGATGGATGACTTGGTGGATAAGGAATTGGCTGGATGATCATACTCAAAGAGCTGTGGACAACAGCTTGATGTCCAGATGGAGATCTGTGATGAGTGTATTCCTCAGGGGTCAGTACTGGGACCAGCACTGTTTAACATGTTTGTTGACAACATGGACAGTGGGATTGAGTGTGCTCTCAGCAAGTTTGCCACCACCGCCAAGCTGTGTGGTTTACTTGGCATCCTGGAGGGAAGGGATGCCATCCAGAGGGACCTTGACATGCTTGAGTGGTGGGACAATGCCAGCTGTACGAAGTTCAACATGGCCAGATGCAAGGTCCTGCACCTGGGTTGGGGTAATCCCAAATGCAAATACAGACTGGGTGAAGAATGGATTGAAAACAGCCCTGAGGAAGACTTGGTGGTGTTGGTTGATGAGAAGCTCAACATGACCCAGCAATGTGCACTTGCAGCCCAGAAAACCAACCTATCCTCGGCTGCATCAAGAGAAATGTGACCAGCAGGTTGAGGAGGTGATTCTCCCTCTATACTTGGCTCTCTTGAGACACCACCTGGAGTACTGTGTTCAGCTCTGGGCCCTCCAACATAAGAAGGACAAAGACCTTGTGGAGTCCAGAAGAGGGCCATGAAGATGATCAGAGGACTGGTACCTCTCCTGTGAAGACAGGCTTAGAGAGTTGGGATTGTTTAGCCTGGAGAAGAGAAGGTGCTGAGGAGACATTATAGCAGCTTCCAGTACCTAAAGGGGGTACAAGAAATCTGTAGAGGGACTTGTTATAAGGACATGTAGTGACAGAAAGGGTTATTGGCTTTAAGCTGAAAGAGGGTAGATTTCAATTAGATATAAGAAAGAAGTGAGTCACTATACTAGAATAAAGTCACTATAAATGAACCTTTCTATGATTCTATGAAATGTGTTTTTCTATAAAAAATACAAAACAAATAGCTTCTACAGATGAGTGTAATGGATTGAATTTCCTTTCATTTCACTTTGACATTTCACATTTCCTCTCCCTGAGTTGAATTTTTGTCTGCTCTTTATGAGGGACTTTTCTGATCTTCCTCTTTGTCAGTAAGTATAACATAATCCATAGAAAAATATATAAAATAAAACAAAAATGTGAAGATGGAAAAGAAGCTGGCTTAAATGAATGACAGGAAATGAGCCAAAGTGTTTGTGCATTTTCACAGAGGAAATAAAATAAATAACCAAAAAACAAAAAACAAACCCAAACAGAACATAGTTATTTGAGACAAAAGAAGAGTGGTTAAGTGAGGAGCGTAAATGTTCATAAAGTATACTTTTAGCATCCTAAAAGCAGGTCAAACGTATATGAAAAGTATAGAGGCAGATAAACAACAAAGAGTGCACACGGTCTTCAATCATCTTGCACATTCCTCTAAATTCTGAAAAAATCAAGTTTGTTGAGATCTCAAAGTATAAGCTTCAAATATACACTTCAGAAGTCTGGATTTTTTAATGCTATTTTATTTTTTAAGAAATACTCTCTTTTAAGAAATACTCTATTTTTCCTATTTTCTTCTTAAAACACAGTAATACTCTTAAGATCTACATGTTGCAGGGGATGTACAATCAGACACATAGTGTGGATGAAGATCAGTTCTGAGAACCAGTACAAGTTCCTATAAGTGAAATAAATCTGATTGATAGAGTATGAGTAAAAACTAGTTTTCCCATGTGTCTTGTACTAGCCTGCACAGCTGTGAATATTATTCTGTTTGAATTCTTTATCCTTTAAGTATTTATATAAAAAATGAGTCATTAGAAATAACTGTTAACTAAATTCACAAGAACTCATAGAATACGTTAGGCTACTCTCAACATACAGAGCTCTGTACTTAACTACTTGTCTGAGTGATAACACAGAGTTCAAGAGAGTTAATAAATTATTACAAAGGTAAGATAATATGTTTGATGCATGTGTTTCCATCAGGAGCTGATGAGTCTACGTATGACATTATTATTGAAGTATTCAAATAGCATTGCATGACAAAAACACAACACAAAATATATTAAGGTAACTAACACATTTTCCTGGAACAGAAACTATTTATAATATCCAGGATTAAAAAAAAAAAAAAAAAAAAAAAT
>NW_009943116.1:0-5986 GCF_000696875.1 Nestor notabilis | reverse complement strand
CCTTTTCAGAAAAGGCTTTTTTTTTTTTTCTTTTGCATCAAATATGTGCTAATCAGCAGCCCTAGCACTTTGATCATTTTAGAAAACAAATTATTGACAGACATTTAAAAGAAAAGTAATATAGAAAGGGAAAGAAGTGTATTTTACATTTATACCTTGTAGGTATTGTCCATTTATTTACTTTGTAGGCTTTTAATTCCAAATTCTGTTTGAATTTTGATAGAGCTAAACCTTATTTAGAAACACTGTAAATATTCCTGCATTCTGTTCATTTATTAAAAGCACTAAACAGATTGATCTGCAAAATATAAACATGGCCACCCAGAAATTACTCTTACTGTTAGCAGACTCTCTAGCTCAGAGTTAGAAATCCTGTTCATTAACTGAGAACACCTGTTAATGCACCTTCGCTTTGGATTCACAGCAACATGCTGGAGAAGGATTTGAGATCAACTACTACATCATAAGTGAAATTATTTGAGTTAACAACATAGCTGTAAAATTCTCATGTTTTACATTCCTTCCTTATTCTCCTGCAGGAGAGAGGGTGGGGGGGTGGAGGGGGGGAGACAGAGAGAGAGGACAGGGAGAGGGAAATGGGAATGACACACCAATATTTAATTAGCTATATAAAGTGGATTAGCTTTAGCTGTATCTGAAAATCTTCACCAAGGAAGTAGGATTTAAGGTCCATATTCCTGCTCCAAAAAGCAGGATTTGACCTGTAGACAGGATCTGACAATCTACCTGCTGTGTGAAAACGGCGACTACCTGGCTATTGGGAAACAGTGTCTAGCAGGAGCCAAAAATGTCTGGTTGCTGCCTGTCCCTTCTGTTATGCTTTATTTGGTAGTCACGATCTGAGGCGGCCTAAGACGCTGGATCCAACTGGTGAGATAGGCAAGAGAAAGCCTTGCTGAAAATGCCCCTGGGGTTAGGTGTGAGCTCGGGTTTTGAGCATCTTGCACAAGCAGGATGTAGGCAGTTCTGACATGCCTGCTGGCAGGAATTATGTGGACTTAAGCATCACTGGGGCAACTACGGGGTAACAGCAGATAAGTAGGGGTTTTAAGGATCTTAGAAGCAGTTAAATGCTGCTGAAAGAGAATGGAAATTAAAAATGCGTGTAAGGAAATTTTAAAAACGGGACTTGGATATTTTTGAAAATATCACCCTGATAACTCAAAACTGAATTTAAATATATAGCATAAACGTATTGCATTCCTTTTGTCCTACAATATAATAAAAATTATTTTTTAACAGATTACATGCTCAATTATATATTCCTTTACAGCAGCTTCATAGCAGGGAAACTCTAGCTGAATAAAGCTAATGTAACAGAGCAGAAAATCAAGCTCTTTGTCTAGTTTGGTCTAATCTCTAATTCACATTCCTAAAAAATTAGAGAGTTGCAGAAGTGGGTCCAAAGAATAGGGATATCAAATGTCCAGATTTTTGGTCCAATCCAGTCAGCATGTTGCTGTTCCACTGAGTATTGACATTACAAGGTCTAAACAGTCTGTCCTGATTTAGCAAAGCCAACAATCTTGCACCTATGAGCAGGTAACCCATGAGACTGCCCATGCATTTTAGCACAAGTTTACTATTAAGCACATAGACACTGTATACTTTGCTAAAGCAGTGCCACATCTTGAAGGGTTGAACTTTCAAAATGACTAGGTTTATTAATTCTTATAAATATCCTCCAAAACATGACTTTTCATAAATGTGTGACTGTTTTCAACTATGTTGACAACAGTACCATGTCCCCTGAAGTTATTTCAGAGTCCTGACTGTGTGTAGAGCTGATTCCAGTGTCAGAGTCTGTATCATTTATGTCCAGATTAGTCACTCTATGAACAAAGTCAGGAACAGCAATGCTGTTACTGGACATGCTGTTACCCTTGGATGCTTCTTCATTTGATGGAAGCCTAGTTTCAATGTTGTCTTTAACATGTAGTAAATTAAATTCTTCAGTAAGAAGTTCATATTCTTTTTCCTTCTTTTGAAGCAGCGAGTCCCTGTATGTAAGTTCTTTTTGAATGCAGCTCAGGTATGAGTTGATTCTCAGACCATCTTTCATACTTTTTTCCAGCTCACATTTTACACTTTCCAAATTTGTGTTTTCCAGTTCAGCATTAGCAGCTTCTTCTGTGCAAACATCATCTCCATTTTTTTCTGTGCATATACCATGTACCTCTCTTTCAATTTCAACACATAGCTTCTCTATTAATTGTTTGTGATGTTTCAGTCTCTCTTCAACCTGTAATATTCCCTCACTTTTGCTCAAGTAGTCATGCATCTCTTTTTGATCATCTGGTCTACTCCCTTTCTGCTCAGCCTCACCTGAATTGATCATTAAATAGGAGTCCTGCACATAATTTTCTCCATCATTGGCTACACGATCTAGATGGAATTTTGCTTCACATTTTTCAATTTCCATATCTAGTTCCTTCATTCTAAGAACTTGTTGATGAATAGTATGGTCTTGGGAAATGATCAGATGAATCAGTGTCTCCATATTATCTCTCTGTTGCTGAACACTGTCCTGTTTAAGCTTGGCCAGTTTCCGGAAAGTCTTCCTCACTATTTTCTTTTGCTTGTCTATTGGCAACATCTTCATGTAATTTGCTGGACTGAGCTCCCACTGTTTTTCTACATTTTGTACTACCTTAGCTTCAGCTGTCTTCCACAGTGGAAATGAGAGGAATGCATCTGACTTTACCAACACAAAATGCAAATTAGACTGCTCTTCCCCCCAGGCCTTCCAAAGTCTCAGAATCTTTGTCAAGGGAGGAAGTACTCGCTCTGAACCTCTCCATTTTTCGACAATACAGTAATCACTAGGTTTTCCAAAAAGGACCTTTTTCTCTCCAAATGTTGCCTGATGTTCCTCAAGCAGTGCTTGAATCACTTCTGCGCAAGTTGTGCGCTTTGTAAGGCCACATACAATCTTCTCTTCTTGGCAAACCCAAACCACAATTTCTCTTTCATTTGAAGCCATGTCCTTGTTGGGAGACCTGGAAAACAAGGAAAGACCAAATATAAATTATGTATCAACAGCACAGGCTATACGAACAATAACTGTAATTCTGATGTGACTACCACATTGAAAAATTCCAGTATTACTGTACAAGAGAATATACTTGTTTAAATTACATGAAGAAGTATCTTTGGATTAAGTAAAAGAAAACCACACACATTTCAGCGACTGCTTTATTATTATTACTAGTCCAGCTGAATGAGAACCTCACACAAAATGTCTTTTATCAAATTTAGGTTTTGTACGCTTCTTATAAATGTGTATTAACAGCAAGTGATAAAATTTGGTAATCTGCATTACATTTCCAGTCTGTTCCTAGGATAACATAACTTTCAGATCTGCATATCTGTTCTCATCACACGAACATTGTGCAAACCTTTGTAAACTCTTAGTATCACTGATACTTCTGAAAAGAAGAATCATGCCTCCAAATATGCACTGAACATAGATGGACTAAGATGATTGAACACCATCTAAAATAAACAAACTTCATGATGGGAAGTTCTTTTGACACACCTGCACCCACACAAGCATCAACACCATCATTTTCCACTGTGATTTTTCACTAACAAGTCTGAAGAAATTTGTTGCTTTTCCTGAAGTACCAAAAAGCCTGAATTCCAGTGAGTTGTGAAGGAATACCAGCTGTGAAAAAATACATATATAGGTCTATACTTTATAACCTTTGTAATGATACAGAAATGCCAGAAAAATGTTTTAAAAAAATATTTAAAAAAATATCCAGTTAAAGTGCTATTAACCTGACATTAACGGCAGCCTGTACCTCCTTACACATTGAGATATCTAACTTCAGGTGTCTAAGATCCTGCTGTGGCTAATATAGTTGTCTAATCAATGCAATCAGTGAAGCCTAAAGGGCAATTCAGCTGACCAAATGTCAGTTATGTCAGTTAACTCTTAAGTTTATCCGCTGGACTGCCATAGGCCTATGCTGGCAGAGAGGCCTTGTGGAACCTGTCCAAGATATTCCTGTCCTCTAGCCACCACACGCATAATTTGCTGCTTGCCTAGACCTGGTGATTTGCCTCTTGACTGAAATTATAAAATAGGAAAAATGAGGAAAAATGCATTTCTTTGGAATTTCTGGTATCACTTCCAGTTCATTTGAATGCCTAAGATTTAACCAAGCCTGAAGGAGAAAGCTGGAGAATGAAAGTAAGAATTCAGAAAATATTCAAAAGGCTCAATATATTTGTTTCTATCTAGGACTACTTGTTTTCAGTACTTTTCTAGACTTCAGAGAAGTTGTAAGAATGGAGTTTTACTTGACTTAATTTGGGTTATAACCTATGATTATTAAAGCAATCCAGCTTGTTTCTTTTTCTTAATTATTACACAACACGACAGACACCCTGCAATCCAATAAATTGAACTATGATTGACTCAGCTCTAGGTGCCACTCTGACCAGGAGGCAATAATCTGAAGGAGTCAGGAGACTGAAAATGAATGCTAATAAAACCTACAAGAGTGAGTTTATTAGTATCATTGCACAGGAGAGCTCTGTCCAGCTACATTGCTCCAGGTCTTGGAACATTCCTCTGTAAAATCTGTGTTTTGTTAGATTACTTTAAGTAATGACATCATTTTCCCACTTCAATAGCTCCCTCTTTACAGTCCTGCATTTTACAGTAATTATTTTTTAAAACTGGTGTTCAGAAGATTAATAATGATTTCATAGATTACTTCTCAAAATAGGAAAGCTTATGCCACAGATATAGAAAATGGCACAATGGCACAAAGATGATATCAGATTGAATAACATTACTGTAAAGTATGTCACATTCTAAAAGGTCAGTATCTGTAAGTGGATTTAGGCTTACAAAATACAGGATGCTATAGAAATATTTTTGGTTTTTGACAGATTGTTAGTTAAATGAAACTTACATAAATAATTGCAACGTAAGTCAGTTGTAACTGTAAAATAAATCAGAATTTGTTTTACACCACAGAGATAAAAACAAAACAAAACAAAACCAGATAAACTACAGACTTAGGTTCTATGTTAAGCATAAAATTATGCAAAATAAATTAACAAAAATACAGTGTTTCAAACCATGTTTACTAGAGGTACATAAGTAATTGAACTAGAAATAAAACTTTATTACCAGTCAGTGAATTTCAAGTAACAAAAGTACAGATTAAAGAAAAAAAAAAAGGTGTAAAAGCACAGGAAATAATAGTGGATTGGGACCTTGAAGCAGTAAATTCAGAATGTGTTTTTCCTGGGGTTTTTTTTTTTCATAATCAGTAAATACATTTCAGGGAATGAGTTATCTCAGTATTTTAGCATTCTTCTGAGAGTCTTATGCAATTTCTTTGCACATTGAAACTCTTCCAATTTTTTTTCTCATTTTTGTTTTTGGTTGATTGATTGCCGTATTTTCTCCCAGTTAATACTTTCAGTAACATTATGTAGGTTAAGAACCTTACTGTCACTTTCCCTCTTGGCTCCTGTAAAGCTTTCTTATGAAGACAAGTTTCTCTCTGTGAATCTTCAGATAAATCCGAAACCCCCTAGATACACCACAGTATTAGTGTACTGATAAATACTTTTGCTATACTCATTTTTTACACTGAATTCAGACTTCAGGAGTTAAGCAGGCTTCTGATAGAAATACACTGTTTATTGTAAAAGAATCTCTACAGGATTTCCGCAAGCAATATGAATATAAAATAACATTTTAGAATTACTGTTTCAATATTTTTCTCTGCTTATCACTCCCTATTATTTTTTCGATTACAATGCACCTGCCTACCCAGACTTTACATTGAGGTTTTTTGGGAAGGATTCTTCTTTACTTTGTCTATAGCAAATGTGACATACTGAAATCCATAACTAGGAGTAGCACTGTATTAATGTGTGCACATGCAGGTACACAAAGTAATCAAGTAGCTTATACATGAAAATATATACTTATAAA
>NW_009943115.1:78260-78926 GCF_000696875.1 Nestor notabilis | reverse complement strand
GAATTCCTGTGCCAGGTTGGAATCACTGAGCAGGTCCTGGGCTGCTGCACACTGTCTCGCAGGGGGCACTGAGAGATGGAGCCCAACCACAGCCCATACCAACTGCTGCACAGAATAGAGAGAAAATCTCTGCTCATTCTGAGAAACCATTCATGCATTTATGTCTGGGCAAACTGGGTCCCCAGTGCTGCCTAACGGAGCATGAAGCTGGGTTTTGTTGCTTGTTTTCTCATCTGAAGTCTCTAACAACCCTCACTAGATGTTGTAGCACATCTGCTGCCAGCAAACTTGTTAATTTGTGTACCTTCAGGGATTCTTCTACAGATCTATCCTTTTATTCTAATTGCTGTGGGTATTTCGGTCCACAATGTAATTCAACCGAGCAAATCGAGGAGTAAGATGAAAAGGATAAAAGTTGCTTTCTATTGCATTTAATTAGGAGTTTCCCCACAACCTGTGTGGCAGTAATAGGCTTAGAGTCTTATATGTACAGTAATGCTTGATTTACTTGTTTCTCCCCTTCTTCCTTTCTCTTCCCATGGTGGCACATTATTGTTTCAAACCGCTGATCTTTGCTGTGGTCTCTTGTTTCCCACAACTTGCATTGCTGGGATGTTTACTTCCTGGATTTAATTCTAATTTAGCTACTACACTAATCCTTAAATA
>NW_009943115.1:59754-78247 GCF_000696875.1 Nestor notabilis | reverse complement strand
CTTAACCCTATACACCAATGTTTACACTAATTTAAATAGGCAGGATATTAGATTAAAGTTAATTGAGGGAGTCAACATACTAATCCAGTTTCTACAGGTTTACACCCTTGAAGAAAATATTAAGAGCAGCCATAGAAATTCCTCTTTCTCATAGTCAAGAGTGAGGGAGAATACATTTGAAGAGTGGCCTAATGTTAGGTTTTAGAAACCCAAGTAATTTGTGTTATAAGTTTCCCAAGTTGTCTGATGTAATGTAGCTAAGCTGAATCCTCTTGCTTGCCCATTTCAAGGCTGACTACTCAGGAAAGCCCCTTGAACATAGCTGGAGGAACTACAGGTTTCCATGAGGGCAAATGACAACATATTAGCAAAGTGTAACAAACCATGTAGTGCTGCCAAACAGTACAACTAAAATGAAAAATAAATCATAATTAAAAAAATCCCAACAATTTGAATTCAATGTTCCAAATGTTACGGAGATTTGAAAGAGACAAGGCTGAATTGTTCCAGCACCAGGTCTAGTACTGCAACTTCCAGCTCACAAGTTCTTTAGACCACTATGTTTTGGTGCAGATTTTCACCTGTGATTACATGCAAGTATAATCTAAAGGATGTAAGCACCTAAAAGCCAAGACAGTGATATTTAAATGATAATAACATCATCTATTTTAATACAGACCAAAAAAAACACAAAGCCCAACCAAAATCCACCACCCAAACATTGAAAAAGCTCTGTTCCACAGCTTTGGATTTTTGTCTGAAGAGAAGTTTATCCATCTTACAATCATAGAATCATTTAGGTTGGAAAAGACATTTATGATCATCAAGTCCAAGTGTAAACCTAACACTGCCAACTTCACCACAAAACCACGTCTCTAAGTGCCATTTTAGTGTACTTTGAATATGGAAACAGGGTAAGAACAAAACAGGCTCCAAAAAAAATCTGTATATTAAGAACCTTTTGAGTAAAAAGCTACATTGTGACCAAAGAGAAAGGGGAAAAAAAAGCTCGTCCCCTAGTTCCTTAGCCACTTGTTAAACAAAGAAGCTTCTATATCCACAAAGCTTTTTCACTCTTATTCATTTCTTTCCCCATCTTGCATTTCTGATTGATTGATCTTCTGGGTGTGCTGCAAGTTCTCGCTGTTTTCTTGCAAAGTGAAGGAACACAAGGCTATGATGGGAACAGTTTTGCTGGTTGATAGCTTTTTGTGATTCAGTATTGGCACTGTTAAGCAACTTAATGACTTCATTATGTTCTATATTGCACAGGTGTCTAAGGAAGTGGTTTAGGAGTACTCCTGCAGCTGTGCATTTCCTTTCTGTCTTTGAGACTTACAAAAATGCCTAGCAATGGAGAAGATGCAGAGCTACATATAAAACAAATACAGTTGATTCTACTCTATAGATCAATACCTATGAAATACCTCCTTTTGAGAAATCAAAATCCTCTTTTGACTATGACAGCCCGGAGTTCCCAATGCTGGAAGCCACACAGAGCCACATCCCCCTCCTTTTGAACTGCAAACACCTAGGTAGGTACCTGTCCTGTATGACTTGGGTGATAATTTACACCAATCAATAATGTGAGCCAGGGTGAAAAACCAGTGGCAAATAGCAAATCAAATTCTCAGCTCCTCCTACCAGTCTCTCGTCCATAGCCCATGCACATATTTATGTAGTAAATTCACTGTACTGAATCCTGTTAAACCCTGAACGCTCTGGGGCAGAAGTTGTAGCTTTTCCTTGCCAGGTAGGTGTTTACGAGCCTCGTAGCACCAGAAGCGTTTCTGGAGCCCACAAACATAATTTAGCTGCAGTAATGTGAAATTACTGAGCCTGTCTCGTGCCGACATGTGTTACACTCAATTGTAAAAAGGGGAAAAAAATGTTTAACAGCTTAGCCACAACGGAATGTTTATATCTGATTACACTAACTGCTAATTTAATGGTAGTTAATCAGTGGCATGTAATACAAGCCAAGCAGCCCAATGGATTTATTGATGAATGGCATTTAAAGTTGTTGTTAGAAAAGCGGTGCAGTTGTTATGTTAAACAAGCACAGAGCCCTGTCAAACAGCAGTGCTTTTACTAAGGGCAAACTTCTGCTTCAGCTTAGAGCGCTCCAACTCCTGAGTTACTACAGATTTACACTGAATCGACAGGGCAGCATGCGAGCAGCAGACCCAATCCTGCACAGCACAGGAGAGATCCCTGGAAATACCATAAACAGCAAGTCACCAGGGCTGCAACTTCAGGCTTAAATACTGGAGTGGGATCTTTATTCTTCTGCTTTCAGGTGTGTCTGTGCTGCTCCGCACCACCTGTAGGTATGGAAGCTGCAAGGGGCACATTTCTTCCCTCCCAAAGGCAGTGGGGGCTCAGAAATGGATGCAGCCCCAGAGCAAATGCAGTGCTGGCAGCTGCACAGCAACATCACAGAATCACAGAATAAAATAACAGAATAATTTGGGTTTGAAAGGACCTTCAAAGCTCACCTAGTTCCAACCCCTTGTAATGAACAGGGACATCTTCATCTAGGTCAGGTTGCCCAGAACCACATCCAGCCTGGCCTGGAATGTCTCTAGGGATGGTGCATCCACCACCTCTCTGGGCAGCCTGTGCCATGTTCCACCCTCGGTGTAAAGAATTTTTTCCATACGTTCAGCCTGAATCTCTCCTCTTTTCATTTAAACCCATCACCCCTCATCCTATGGGAACAGGCCCTGCTGAAAAGTCCCCTTATCTTTCTTAGAGGCTCCTTTCACTTCCCAATCTGTGAGTCTGCCTATGCCTGGGCTGAGCAGGGCTGATTTAAGAGAGAGGGAAAGAAATGTACATCCACCTTAATCCCTCTGGCAAGTATTGATTTGCCTGCATGCACACTCTTCACCTCCCCAGCACTGACCCATACAGCTGCCATGTACCATGCAGCTTGTTTTCCTTAGCATGAAATATGAGCAAAGGGTGCCTGCGGAGCAGCGCTGGAAGCAGATTCCCGTGGAGTGCATCCATGCCCAAGATTCAAATGCAGAGAAAAGCTTTTTAAAGAAGACCACACTGAATCTTTTTACTCACAGAGGCTTCTCTGAGTGGCCGCTGCTCCCTGCAGAGTGCTGCATCCTCTGGCTATCCAACCTCAGCCTCCTGACCCTTCAGCCAGCTGGGATCATCAGGAGGTTTGTATTCCTGATTGGGCTGGGATGAGGCTGGCTGCCAACTGAAAGGCATCTGTAAAGGAGTAAAAAGTTGGGAACTTATATCAGTTAGTTATTAATGGGAGGCAGGTTACTGAATGCTGCCAACATTAAAGAGCTTCTGTTTCTTTACAAGCTTCCTTTCCTCTTTGTGTAACTGTCAGGAATATGCCCAGCATTTCCCATGTCCTGAACAATTTTCTTTTCCCATTTAATGGGAAGATTTCAAAAACACGAGATGGTGACTTTCCAGGCTGTTAGCAAGAAAAGCAGATAGAAGAAAGAAACACTGCACTTGGAGAGCCCTGTCAAATGAAGTGCCTTGTGACCCAGCACTATAACGACAGGGTGTTGGAGAAAGGTTGCACTTGAGCCATAAAACGTGGTCAAAACCTTGATATTGTATTAAATTCACCCTGATGGCAATAATTTCTTGTTTGGAATTAAGTGTGAGCCAACCTTAGAAGAGGCAGTTCATTAAATCACCTCTTGGCCTGAGGGCAAGTGTGTATATGTATATATATATATAGCTATCCATCGACTTCCAGTTCCTGATGGAAACAGTCAGCTATGCTAAACCAGTTGCATCCTCCTGAAATGATTTATTTACTAATAAAATCTACTATTAACATTATAACTCATGTTTGATCCTGCATGACACACGTATAGAAACGTACATCTGAAACTAAATACCAAACAGACAGGAGACAGAGGGGAATTAGATCCATCAGACGCAGGAGCTGGGCTGGGGAGTTTCTAGATGACAGTCCTGTGGTAGCAGGATTTGGCACATGAAGTAGTTGATGGGGTTTATTAGTAAGAAAGACATGCAAATTCTCTATGCATCCTCACCAAACCGATTTGCTACTAACTTACTTGGTAGTCCCAGTGAGACTGGTGCACGCAGGCACTCACAAAGGACTGGAAGAGGGGGATTCCTCTGCCCCCACCTTAGTCACTGGCAAGTCAGATATCTAATGCAAGATACTCATCCAGGCCTCCTCTGTAATCGATAGTCTGCAGATGGGATGAGACACTGCTCAGATGCTTTTTGCCCCATTTCTGTGTCTAGTTGGAAGAACCACCTTCAAGAGATGCCTCTTCTCTTCATCAGCTGTTTAGGGTGCAGAGCTGACTAGTTTCAGCTCACTTAGCTGACTAGCAGTAGGTGAAATAATCCCCTTTTGGGTCAGTATTGCTCAACCTTACATCTTTTCTCATTGCACCACTCCCTAGGTGCACACAGGCAGCTGCGGGCCCAGAACCAAGAGAAAGTCAAAATGCATTTGGAGCTAAACATCAAATGCAAACAAAATTGCTGATGTGTGAAAAAAAAATACATGGATCTGAAGGTTTAGGCATAAAACTCTCATTTTCCAGAAACAATGAGCTATTTCTGACCTCCTGGGATCCATGCTCATCCAGCACAGGGCTAAAGTCCCTAGCAGTTGTGAAGGATACAAATAGTATTGTCCATCCAGGGCAGGATGCTCTGTCAAAGTAACCCATGAAGTCATATATAAGAGGAACACTTGGATTATACATAGAAGTCTTTGCATTTGTGGAGCTGGAACCAGTGATACTGTGAGCTAAGCGTGCTGCAAACCTGTGTGTGCAGTGAGTAAGTGCTTACAAATGGGTCTTCTGTCCCCCCTGCAGATGGAGACAAACATCAGCTTGGACTGTTGACTTTCTTCTCAGCTCTTCCCCGTCATGTGCCATTTATGTTGTGTTGGGCTAATTCCCCATGCTGTAGATGTTTGAACAGCCCATAAAAAACTTATGGTGCTGGTCACTTCTCAGGCAAGAAGGAATATTCCATAACATAGGAGGGTTTGTTGCTTGTTTATTTCCAGAGCCAAATTCTTACTCCTTTCCAGCTCTGCAAGTATCAAAAAGGAGCAGTGGTAGACACAGACTGCGCTGTGGAATTTGTTGCTGGTCTGGTATAAACAGCCCATCCTGTGTATTGACCTAATGTAAACAGCCAGTAGCCTATATAAACACCCAGCAGTTGAGCCCAGACTAAATGAAGCCCTGAAGTATGTTTGAGCAGCAAGAAATCAGACATCAATACATATATTTCCAAGCTGTGAACTAGAGTTTCTCTGCTTGCAGAAAGAATTCTCTTTTTTGCAAGTTTCTTGGAAGTCTGGCATGATGCAGCTTGCAGTTTCCTCCAGGAGCAGGGGTGCTTGGGGATGTTGCTGCTGTCTCACAGCCCCCTCTGCACCCTTGGCTGAACATCTCTTAGCATCCAGCTGCCAGGGGAAGAGGAGCACAACAGCAGGGTACAACAGAGCCTCAGGGGGAGCAGATTCAGCCCCAACATCCCAAAGGGGATTCTGCAAGTTCCAAATGTCCCGTTAGAAAAAACTAACTCAAACTGATTTGTTAGACCATGTTTTCATATATGGTGACCCATATAGTCACCTTTAAGAACTGGACTGAAAAGTTGCCTCATTTGAGAAAACTCCTCTTTATTCAGGTTAGAAATCTATGAGAAAGTAGCTGCCATTCAGCATTACACCTTTTTTCCCTCCTTTTAGAGGCAGCTTTGAAAATCCCAGCCATTCTTGAATATTAATTATTCATTAAATACCTTTTAAAATTCAGTCCACAGACCAAGTTTAATCTTTACTGTAGATTTGACTACACAGCTATTTCATTGCTTTACTCGGAGACACGTGCTGAGCTGAGCTGGAATTAAATGGAAATGGTGAAATAGAAGGCACAAAGGGCAAACTGATAGAAAAGAGGACTAAAAAGGGGACCTTCATATAGGTAAACTTAGTAACAGCAGGGAAAGAAAACAAATAGATGCAGTTATTTTGGGTGGCTGAGAGAAACTACAGAAAGAAAACAAGCCTTTTATCTTTAAATACTCCATCTAACTTCAGCCCACCTTGGCAGATAGCTGTTTGTTCTGCAAGGAGAAAGGAACCAGATGGTTCTCATATTTCTAATGGCTATCTACACAACAAATGCCATCTCCCAGGTTAGCAGTAACTGCTGGAAACTCCACTGGAGTGTGTGTGTGGGTAAACGATTAAGAGAACATGAATTTTTTCTCATTTCCCTTATTTCATTTCTTCTCCCCTAAACTAGTCTGGGATGGGAACAACATCAGACGTCAGACACCTCTGGCTGCATCTTCACCTTCACAGGGTGGATGGAGGACTCTGGTTTGATGTCAGTTCAGCACTTTTCACTAACTGGGTTTATTGCAAGCATACAGATGAGGTCCAAAGACAAGCTGCCCAGTGTATCCATGCCTCCTGCAAAACCGTGGACATTTTGCACCCATACCAAGTGTAAAGAATGAGAGAGAATTCAGCCCAAGGTGAACAATGCTGGAGCATAATGCAATAGGTTTCTGTACAGCTGAACCATGTAATGAATCCCAGGGTTGGTGCTAATGCACAACTAGTAGTGATGTGCTACATGGTTTAACTGCTCATAAAGTGGTGGCTAAGCGCTAGTCCAGTGTTTTGTCGGGCAGAGGAAGTTCAACAGTAGCAATAAAACCATAGCGTATAAAATTACAGTGGTTAGCTCTAAACAAAGGCAGAAAATAGAATTAAAGTTGAATTAAAATAGCTGTTACAAATAAGGAGTCAGAGGGGAAAGCAGGCTGAAGGCTTCCACTTACTGTCCTGAAGGAAAAGTTCTTATTCAGAAGACAGTTTCACAGCAAAAATGACACTTCGCACTGTTTTAAAGCTACATTGAGCTGTTTAACTATTCATAGGAGTTTATTGGAGTGAATGTTAAAAATACACTTACCTGGAAGTCTATCAGGACAGCTGCACCATTAACCCTGTATTTTCATTACAGAAACAATGATTTTGCCTCAAATAGCTGTGCTGTGTGAATAAGATGCTCTCAGTTGCTTTTAAGAGCAGAAACCTGTGTCCATCCTACTTTAGTTACATTTTCCCCAAATGAAAAATAAAATGCACTATTAAAATAAGCTTACTTGAATATTAAATAACGGGAGAAAAAGAAAAAGATGAAACATCACAGGCAGAATGGTTGCTGCAAGGGCAAGACTTAGGAATAACAAACTAGATGTGAATCCTCAGGACTAACTGATATTTATCATAGAGATGTTACTACTCTATATTGTGGACTATCCAGCACAGCCTCCACCAGCAACCAGTGAATGCATTCCCCCAGGTACTCAGAAATAAGAAGTTTGTGTACATTTACGAGTGTCTGTGGTCTCCTACATCACTCTATATGTACCATATTACCCTCATGTTGTAAGAAATGCCATATACTGAACTGCAAGAACATCAGTTATTAAGAGAACTTCACATCACTTCCTTCCTTAGTCCTCTTCCCCACCAATGGTGAGGAGCCCCATAGTCAAAGGTACCTACAGAGGTTCAACAGCATCTTCCAGTCTGAGTAAGGCTATACTTTCCTTAAGGTGTTAGGTATAATGAAGACCCTTCATTATAAAACTTAAGAAGCCAAAACCTAATTTATATAAAACCTTACTGTCAACAGCTCAGTTCCTCGAGGTCAGAAAAAATGAGAAATAAGACATTGCTGCAAATACTTAGAGCAACTAACCAGGGCACAGCCACTCATCTTTAAGCTCTAATAAATCCCAGCTTCTTGAGATCTCTGCAGTGGGTGTATAAATTCAGATCTGTTAATTCCAGCTGCTTCCTATTTCCTTTACAGCACTAAAGATAGTAAGCTATTGGCAGAGAGTAATGATGAGGGTCACCTGAGAGGAGATGTGTTCCTAATAGGTCACACTTGAAACAAATGTAGACAAACTCACTAATAACATCATCACTCTGAAGAGAATCTGAAGCCTTGTCTATTTCTCCCAATAACAATATTGTCTGGTGTGTGTGTGTATATGTATTAATGCATATAAATATTTCACAGGTGCTGCCAGACTCTTTCCAGTGGTGCCCAGCAACAGGACGAGGAGCAATGGCCATAAACTGAAACACAACAAGTGTCACCTCAACATGAGGAAGAACTTCTTTACGTGAGGGTGGCAGAGCACTGGGACAGGCTGCCCAGGGGGGATGTGGAGTCTCCCTCTCTGGAGCCATCCCAGAGCTCTGCGCTGCTGGCTTTCCTCTGGCTGCTTAGGGGGGCTCTGGCTGGTGTCCCCCCCATCAGCCCCACCATGAACGGGCAGCTCTGAGCCATGGGGACCTGAGCTGGTGTGCCCCATGCTCCCATGGGGCAGGAGTGTGACCCCAGACCCCTTAGCAGCATAAGCATGGCCAGCTGAGCCCTCAACCAGGGCAACGTGTTAGCACAAACAACAGGTTATGGTAAAGATAATCTTGTCATTGGCTCCTCCCAGGCTGGTAGGGGTTTGGACTTGGGTTGCTAAATCCCATGCTCACTTCAGGAAGGTCAGGATTTGGGCATTTCCAGACAGACACTAAGGCTTATAGAAGCAGTCTGTCTAAGCTGCACTTTGGACTGGGGTGATGGTAGCTGTGAGGTGTCTTCAGGATCTGACAACTCCTACACCACCACGTTCATACTCACTAATACTAATTGATTTATTAGACACACAAATTAAGAATATTTCAATGGTTAAGGAATGCATTTCTTTAGAAACATGGGGGGTTGAAGATGTTCATCTCCATCTTTAGGAATCAGATTTGCCACCTTCTGCATTCCCAATCCCAAAAGCTTTAGCATGATGGGTGTGCACCAGAATGTAATTTAAAATGAGAAGCTGAAGAGTGTGAAATCAGGAATAACTGAAATTAAAGCTTGACTAGAAAAGCCAAACTTTCATAATTAAACTCATTTCAATATGATGGATGGTTTTGGTTTGCCTAGACAGCTCTGTGAGCATACATCTGGGTAATACCAAACTACTGTCCAGAAAACATGTCAGATGCTTTAGATTAGGGATTATATTTTTAGTCTTTCCTTAGTTCCCTTGTTATACATATCATTTCACACAGTTGATGTGCCAGTTGCCATAAACCCTGTTTAAATATTCTCCGTGTCAAACAATATCACCAAAGGGAAGCTGAGTACTGAAAACCTCTCTGGCTCATCATGACCTTTTTCCTCTGGAGAGCCTGTAAATGCTTCTCTCACTGGCTCTGTAGTGGACTCTGCAGGACAGCTGTATTTCTAACAGTTCAGATGGTTCGGATCTGGTCATGTATATATTGTTTCGGATGTTTCAATGACAGATCCAAATCTTGAAACTCTATACTGAACATGAGGTTTATCCTATGGCAAAGGAGTAGAGACTTTTGTGTATTACTCATATCAGCCCATATAAACACAATGCAAGCCCAGTCAGAGATGCTGCTACCCACCCAGTGCTGCTGTAGATTACATTTGCCTGCTGGTTTTTTACACAAGGGTTTGGGGTGTGGATTTTGAAACATGTGGGAAGAACAGAGATAATAGAGGTACAGATACTGCCTCAGAGGCCACAGCTGCACCACCATGAGAAAGGGACTCTGAGCAGTGTGTCCTTTCTGGCGAGGGGGCTGAGGGAGGCAGGGATTTGAGCACGGGGTTTACACTCTTGGAGACTCAGCAGATACTCACTTGGCAGACACTTGGGGCATTAATACAAGTCTGGCCATCACTACCTGCCTGGATGGGTCTTCTGCCTTCAGTGAAAGGAAGATTTTGATCTAAAGGTATATATGTATATGTGTTCATACATACACATACGTATGATTAATCCATAGTTTTCCTTGTATATAAAATACTCATTTTCAAGCCTAAGATTGACCCTTTTTACCAGGCCCTCTACTTCATCCTCTCAGGAGCTCTTTGAAGGACAACATCTAAATGTGTCCAGATTTATGTCTCTCAAAATGTACATATATTTATATCTCTCCATATATGTTTATTTAAGTGGTTTTAAGTATTTAGTGTTAGCTTTTTGTGCACCACCAGCACAGGCAGTGGAAATAAATCCGTAATATCTCATAATGATCAGACTGTTATGTATGCAGCTACAAATTCATCTCACTGAACGTGATTTTTATAGGCCACCTATCACCTAATGATGATATATCTGAATAGATATAATGTTTTGTGATAATGAGGTTAAGCTACGACACTGAGGAATGCAGTATAAATCTAGATGGGTTGAAAATAATAGAACGGGATTAGTGATGTTTTACAGCTTGTGGAGGCATTAAAATATATATAAGCAGCTTCTAAAAGAGTTGTACAAAGTTCCAGGTTCAAAACCTGGTATTCTTTCTCAATTGCCTGCTTCTTTTCAGCCTTTTTATTTACAAATGATATTGTTGTGTGTGTCTTTATTAGTCCCTTTTGAGAATAATCTTTAAAAGGTCAATATGTCCATAGGATACTAATACGGTCTGCTTAAAACCATTTAATATTCTGCTACCCATAGGAATAGGTCATTCTGATAGGTAAACACTTCAAGCAATGGAGGCAAATTAGATTTTGCTGAGCTAGCAAGATGCCTCCAAAACCTGAATGTTTTGGGAGACAGGTTCAATGACGATTTTGTACCTTAAGATTCCTTTTATTTATAGCCTGTGATTTGATTACACCGTTGGATACCAATTATTCCAGAAGTTAATGAGCTGTGTAATTTCCCACAAAACAACAATCTCATGCAAAATATTTTAGTAAAGGAAACACTATAATTGAGGGGGAAAGGGTGGGTTTTTTCCCCCCATAAAATAAACAAAAGGAAATTCTTTCAAAGCACTTCTCTGAATTATGTGTAGTTAATAATTCATTATGCAAAACTGCTCAGTATGAGGTGGATTCCCTAAGGAATGGTGGGCTGAGGAGGAAAAATCTCAGAGCTAAAGAGAGTGAGTTACATCCAGCAAAAGCTGTGGCCCAGGCTCCGAGGACTCTCCCAGGAAGAGTGGGAAGCTGTGTCAAAATGCTTTCCATCTTCTCCCATGACCTTTCAGGCAGCAGGGCTCTAACAGCAGCAGCTCCTTCCTTTCTCTGAAAAGCAGCTACCACCTTCCCTATATGCCAGATCCAGATTGGGGTCCATCTGGTTGCTGGCAGACATGTTTTTGCTGTGCCCAAAGTGAAATAAAGTGAATCTGAGAGTCCATTTTCCATATTTCCTCCTACCACGGGCAGCTCTGCACTTGCTGCCTCGTGATGTGGAGTATGTACCATGACCCTGCACTCCAGCAGCACTGGAAATAGACCACTCAGAATACCTTGCTGTGTATCTGGACATGTTTAAGGTAGTAAATTATACCCATCATTGCTCATGAGAGAAACTACCAGTTTTCTTCTCCAGATAACGTATGGGAAGGGGCTTGAGCTGAAGGTGCTCAGATGAACAGAATGCCCGAAGTAGAGAAAAGATAATTTTTCCCTTTCAAATGGCACAGACCAAAATATTTTTTCAAACACCTCATTATTCCTATTAAGGTAACATTTTGATTTGAAACATCTGTGGGCTCTTGAGACCGGACTGAACCTGACATTCCCAACCTTTGGCAACTGCATTACGCCTGGCATGCATTTGTGTGTACGTGTGCCTTGGGGGAAAGGCAAGGGAGGACTGAGTGCATTCTGGTACAGTGGGATCCCCCTCCAAACTCCTTCCAGGTATAGGGTACCAGCATCATGCCTATCTTTCTGCTTGTGGGCAGTCTTGCTCTCCATACAGAGTAGGACTTGGTCCACAGCAAGTTTGAAGAACCCCTGTTATACCTCCAAAAGGATTTCCACAGAGATCGTTTCTGCCAGTTCACCCAAAAGCGACTGCTGCCTCCCTTTACCTCTGCTAGACAACAGATCCAGGCTGAAGCCCATCTAGCTGCTGCAAAACCAGATTCCTGCATTTCCTTCCCAAACAAAGCTGGTATCTACCAGCATCATCCTTCTTCTCCAAGATCATGAAGATTTTGACTACATGCAGAAAAAAAAGGCCACAAAACAACAACCAAACAACACGATGAACGAACAGAAAAGAAAAAACCCTCTTTCTAACACAACAGTAATTTAAAGCCCTCCTAAATGAAGGCATTTCTGAATAACTAACGAGACTTGTCTCTGGTTAGCATAAAGACGTGTGTACTGTTAGGTCTTTGTATAGAAATCCTTGAGGAGGAAAAGATATATTCTCAGCAAAATCAAATGTTGTCAGCTCTTTAAGCCTTAGTGGGAACTGAAAATGTCAAGCTTATACCTGTTAGGCATCATTTAAATTGAAATATGGACCTTCTTCAGTCTTCAAAGTAATGCACTTCAGGTGATAATGATGGATTAACGTTGAGAGAAAACGACCCAGCAGCCTGTTAGTTACATTTTGGAATTGAGTGGGAGCACACCAAATTTTTCATGGATCTGCCAATTGGAGACAGCTGAAAAATGACGAGTGCACTTACTGCAGGCTTCGAGCATAAATATCCACTGATGAGCACATGAAAATATGGCAAAGCAGAGGCACGGTTTGTTCAAATTCTGCTGCGTTTAGACTCGTGCTCAAACAGCGATATATTTCTAACCAGTGCGGGTTTACAAGTTCAAAGAGCTGCCCCCTTTCCCAGTCAAGTTGCTTATAAGTTTCTTACAACATCACACAAATGCATTTTACAAGGCAACTCCGTTCCTCACAAGATTAATTCAGTGCCCTTTAAACTGTGGGAGTCGTATTCAAATGTGGTTTAGATTAAAGTGATTTAGCATTATTCCAACATCCAGCAACATGAATGTATGTTTTCAATGGATGAATCTGAAATCAGCTGTTCTGCATTGTTAAGCCTCTTACAACAAGCTGTTTGGATTGCTGGCTGCTCAGCACCCCGAAGGGACAGATTAATCTCTGAACTCTGTAGCTGCCTCCTATTTAGAGTTCTCAAGCGTCTGCTGTTCATCTGGGCAGCCCTCAGACAAATAAGACAATTTACAGGAATCAATAACAAGCAATTCCAGACAGCAGCGAATTAGAGATAACTCTCACCCTAGGCAGATGCAGAGATGATAGCTGCACCCTTTGCTTGGTAAATCCCACACTTGAGGTTGTCAGGGTAATCCTCCCTGAGCTGGGAGAGTCATCTGGAGTGCTGAGGACACACAGCCTTACTGAAGTAATGAGGATTCCACCTGAAACGTGGCATGTGCCACGCAGCCCAAAGCGATGCTGTGAAGAGCACGTTTGCTCGGGAGCATAGCAAAAAGCCCATGAATGCACACTGTGATACACCACTGCAGCAGCAGCAAGAGCAGAGATACAATGGCAAACCCTTCCTAATGCTGTTAGTCATAAGTAATAAAGTAGGAACAAAAGGGGGTTTCTTTCTGAAGGGAACAGTAAGCTTTTCCACTTCAGAGACCAGAGAGGGACGACTTTTGTTACCTGGAGCACTGAAATGTGCAGGAAATGGGGCTCCGTGGATCACTCAGGCATTAAGCCTGTGAACTTGAATTCTTTTCCAGAGAGGCAAGTAAAAAGCACGAGAAAATAAATGTAATTCAGTAACTATTCAGAAGAGAAAAGCTGTGCCTTTGCTTATCAGTGAAACCTAACCAGTAACAGCAGGTGCAGGAGAAGAAAACCCACCACATGTGAAAACATGAAGCAGGGGCACCTTACTGACATATTTGGGTCAAGATCTGAAAAGACGCCCTTTAGATCACTCGCAAACAAATTTACCAATCTGTTGATAAATAAACAGCTTGAATTCAAGAGGGCTGTTTTCTGGGGGAGGCCTATTACCTACTATCATTGGCTACTGGCCAAGGGGCTAGTGGAGCATCACAGAGGGGAGTAAGAACCGCAAATGCAGCCCATCATTCTGCCCTCACCGTGTCCGTCCTCTTGGTTCATTCAGCTAAACTGCCCCATAGAAGTCAGCATATTTCTTCAGGACTTGCCCATGACCCTCCCAAAGGCCAGAAAAAGGAAGAAGCTGAGCTCTGGCTGTGACTGAAACCTTAGTTTCTCTATGAATAGCGATGGGAATCAAGAATACAGTTAATTTCTCCTATCAGAAACTTTACCCAGATTTGACGCAGTAATTCTGCTATCATACTTCCATTACAGGCACCAGGTGAGACCTTCTGGGGCTGATCAAATGTTGTACATTCACAGTGGATTTCATTGGAGCAGTGTGGGACAATTGTTTTGGCTGGAAATGCCATGCTGTCAGTGACTGGACATGCTGGAAAATGTCACAGTCTTAGTGATCAAATAGGCCTCTGTGGCTGGGCTGTGTTTGCATTCCCGTTCAGACTTCTTGCCAGGACTTTCCCTCACCCCCAGGTCACTCTGCTAGCAGTTGCAACAGTAGGAGCATTTTTGTAGACCACTGAACTGTTCACAGCTGGTGCCTTATCACATATGTGCTTTTCCCACTTTTCCCATTGCTATAATTAATGCAGCGCATGTATAGAACTGGATACCTTCAATAGACTGGGCTTTAGCAAGTTTTGTAGCTCCCGTGTTCTTAACTTGTCTGACTTCTTCATGAAATTACCACGTTTGAAAGCCTTTGATTTCAAAAGAAATGTGAAATATGGCCAGTATAAATACTACCCTGAAACAATAAATAAAACCTGCGCAGTAATGATAGTCTTGTTCTTCCCAGCTGTGCCAGTATTCCTATGGGACTCCAGCAGGCCTAAGTTAGAACAGCCTTAAGGCAACTCTAACGTGCACCTAGGAGGTGCATGGGTCCAAGGGCTGGCATAGGAATATAGAAATTTCAGGATTACCATAGTTACTGTTTACTCACCATCCCTGGCCCTACACAAAGTACAGATCATGTGGAACTAGGGGTGAAAGCCAGAACCTTTAATATAGAATTAAATGATGGCTAGCAAGAAACAAGCATCGGAAGTTTGGCAATTAGATCAGCTTGCCTAATCTCTTTGAAGCCCAGCTGCTTAGCAGAATTCTCCAAAGTAAACTACCACTGCTATTCCTTCTGATGAAAATAAATAATATATTCTTTAAAATAACAAAAAATAATCCCCATGTGCAAGCTGTGTGCCTAATTGAACAGATCTGCCTATTTTCACCCAAGCAAAGCTTCTCAATTCAGTAAGACGTTTGTCTCGGACACGGTTATGAATCATGTGAATTTTTGTCATGTATTTTTACATATATCATTATGCCACCCATTAAAAAATGGGCTTTTTTCCTGTACCTAAGTCATGTCAAGTCCTTAACGCAATAACATAATCTATATATTCTGTTGGATAGAGGACACTTACATAGGAAGGAGAAAGATGATACAAAGTAAATTATAGTTTTAAAAGGCAAGTATGGACAAAAGCAATGAGAGGAGACTTTGAATCACATTATTTCCACGTTCAGCCCTAGACTGGCTTACATTGGTATGTGCCCGAGTCCTGGGCTGACAAGAGGCTGGTGAACCTCGGAAGACCCGGGACTTCTTTTAGCTTTGAATTTCAATTTGGAAGTGAAATCTGACACTGAGCAAGTTTCACCTGGTTTTATGTTTCATTGGAAAAGGGGGAAAGGGATGAGGAAATGCAGGTAGCTGTCAGAAGGCAATTACAGGGAAAGACATGGGATTGTGAGCAGCAGCGGAGCAGGGGCATGTTCATATGGCAGGAAGAAAAGCATCCTCAGGTGAGGAGCATCCGTATCCCTGAGCATGCAATGCTGTTGTGTCTAATGGGGATGCACAGAAACTGGACTCAGCAAAGTGGTTGTGGTGCTCTTTCGGTGAATGTCTGTCTGTATGTGAGCTTTCTAAGCGGCAGGGAGACAAACCACTTTATCCCATAGGATATCAGAAAGCACAGCCAAACTCCACTGATTTCCCCACAAATATTGTCTGCCCTGAACCTCCATTCCCAAAAAAGGTTATGGGGTGATAAAGCATTTTTCCTATAGAAAGATAAATGCACAACAGCTGGAATGTGAGACCTGGCACCAGAGGGCTTTTGCCAGCAGGGCAAAGCAAGTAGGAATGAAATTCCATGCCTTGTCTGTCCACGCTGCGTGAGAGTACGGGGCCAACCTAGCTGGAGTGACAGCTCAGTAATTCATCATTGTAAGGGAAGCAGTTTACAAAGAGCATCAGAATCTTTGACAGATGTGTGACACACTGATTGGAGTCTCCAAATAAGGTTTTACTGGGAAGAAAAACCCAAGGGGGATTTCATTATGAACCCCACAAAACCCCAAAATAAGGCATGAAACATTACAGCTGCCTCATTCCACCCTTCCCATTTTTATCAGCAGTTTCAAATGCTTCCAGCTGAACATCTAGATAATTGATTTTATGTTTTCTGCCTGTCCTGGTCACAGGGAAAGCCTACAGCCCAAGGGAAGCACAGTTGTAGGTGACTGGAAGGATTACTGCCTACACCGAGTAATTTCCAGCGGCCAGCAGCTCTCTATTCCACTCTCTTAGATTCCTGCACTCAAAAGCTGCAGTGTCTGTCCAGTAGCTGATAGTGCTCCTTTGTCACAAGCTCTCCCGCCTCTCCCTTAAACACTTTCTTTTCTTTTCCCCATGCACAGATCATATTCTTAGAAGAATTCAGATGTAAATATGGGAACGGTTGGGAAAACCCCCTGCTTTTGCAGGTACAAAAGCATGGCAGGTTATGCTGCAGCCTTTCAGAGGACAAACTTGTGCTTATTACCACAGCACCAAAGGCATCGAGTCACACCCCAGGGGCTTTCTCTGCACTACCAGCTTTTTACAGTTTTCCGACCATTTTCCAAATGTGACCATGTGAAAATCTTAATCGCTGAATCAGAATAAATGCAGAAATTATATGGCGAGAGATTTTCCCACAGCCTTCAGTACCCTGAGTACACTATCCACGTATTTATACAGAAATGGCTAAAAATGCCTAATTGTACAACAGTTCACAAATTCACACATTAACAAAACTCCTTTCTGGCAGACATAACACTTTGTATGTTTTGGACTAGCAGTTAGATGTCTGTGTGTTTTTAGATGTGTGTATATATATATACACACACACATATCAGTCCAAAACATTCACAGCCCGCAGAAGAATATCATCCTGGTTTTAATTTTGAGGAATATTTTGTTTCATTTTCTCTCTTTGTTTTTTCTTTGCTTTTGGAACAGTTGCATTTATAGGACAGAACATCATCTGTAATGAAAAATGGGAAAGCTCCACAAAGGCACACTCTGAACTAAGTCATACTAGCTTTTGATTATAAATTAAGGCCTAACACAGCATGCACTTTATTTCATGTTCTGTGTGCAGCAGTGGGTCTGCTGAAGGTATGAAATCAAGAGTATATTTTAGCAGTTTAATATTAAAAAAGCCAGATCCTTCGAATATATTGCTCAGCATTCACTGAAACAGGACCAGTACTGCACCAGTCTGGAACATGGTCTAAATCAATCACATATAATCTGTCTAAATGTATACATGTATAATGCGGCTGCCCCATCCCTGGCAGTGCTCAAGGCAAGGTTAGATGGGGCTTAGAGCAACCTGGTCTAGTGGAAGGTGTCCCTGCCCATGGCAGGAGGTTAGAACTGGATGATCTTAAGGTCCTTTTCAACCAAAACCATTCTATGTATACATTAGAACTGGATGATCTATATATACATTTTATACACATATATACATTTTACACATAAATACTTGATACATCTGGTCATTTCTGAGTTTTTCAAACTCTACTGTTCAAAGCAGAGCACAAACTCAGCATTCAAATAAGAAAACACACATTGGATGGCTCTTAACAGATTTGCAACACATGTTCTGTACAAGTAAATAATTTGACTGTGACATATTTTGCAATAGGGAAGCCTGGATTAGTTGAATTTTCCTTTACATACTGGAATAAGCATTGCATGCACTTGAGTGAGTAGTGTAGAGGTGGCCAGATCTAGTTCTTTCAAGAGCCCCAGCTCAGACATCACCAGTGGGAGGACTGGGAGGAATGCAATGAGCTCCTCGAAACCCCTAATGCACCACAAGCGCAGCAGAGGCACGGCAGCCTCACCACACTGCTGCCAGTACCGCATGTACCAGAAAAACTTTACTCCTGACATAGGTTCAATATAATCTAAAAAAGAAAGGGCACAAGGTTTAGAAACCACTAGGTCTATCTTTTGCCTCCAAAATAAATGTGTTTTGCACTGCACTGCAAGATGTCATCATGACTGCAGCATGGTATGTAACAAGAGAGTAACTCCAAGCTGTCGACAAAGATGATCCAAAACAAGCAGCACGCTGTAAATCCACAAATAGGAAAATTAGGGCTTTCACTTACTTTTTTCCTATGGATGTAGTCTAAAATTGGACTGAAATTACCTTTAGCAGCACAGCTCTGAAACACT
>NW_009943115.1:37684-59723 GCF_000696875.1 Nestor notabilis | reverse complement strand
CGAGGGGAAAGAGCAGGCATCGCTGCATTTCACAGCCATTGTTCCGGGAAGCAACCTATTTTCAGCACACAAGTGAAAACCATGGAAAAGTTGAAGACCTTGAGACCCCACATCAAGATCCTAATGCTCTGTGGCAAAGAGGTCATGCAGGAGTCCCAAAGTTGATTACAAGCCAGGTAATTACATGCTGCCAGCCTCGCACCCCGTCTGCCTGGAGAGGGTTTCACAGAGGCTCTGGCCTTACTGCCTCACCTCTGTCGGCGGTCCCTGACATGTCACAGGCACCAACCACATCCAAGCCACTACAAAATAACTTCTTTACTTTCATCTCTGTCTGTGCCAAATGCTTCACATATAAATTTTGTTCTGAAACAAGCATTTACAAGGATCTGAGGCTGAAGTGCCAGGGGACAGTTTGTACAGTGCAGTACAAGGCTGAGTCCTGCATTGGTTCAGGATAAAATGCATTCCCTACCCTTAAATCCCACAGACTTCATAAGAAGCAGAGTAACACATGCTGGAAAAAGTGGCAGTGTCTTCTACTTATATCCTAATGGGACCTATTTTCTGGGAACTACATTTAAATCCATGATGAATGAAGCTGTTGATAATGCAAGGTATTTTCTTTTGTACATGGTAAAAGAACAAAAGGTTACAAATTTGATTGCTTCCATCTAAGCAGCACTTTTATACCTTCTCAGCTTTAAGACTCCAGCCCTGCAAAGATGAAGCATATGTTTGGCTTTATTTATTGCATTGACTCCAGCATGGTTACTTACCATATCTAAAAGTTAATCAATTAAATAAGCCTCAGCCTGGTTGAGATAAATTCCCACATATGTGTTGTCTGGGACACACAGTATAGTTTGTTTTATGAGAAACAATTGCTATCTTAATTTGCTGATTTAATTTTAAAAACCATTGACAGCTGTGCAATTCAGCAACTGCACTAGTACAGCACAAGGAAGAATTCATTCCTGAAGGCTGGATTTTAGCCCTGCTAACATCAGCCAGGCTATTTGCATATCCTGGTGTAAGACAGGGAAAAATCAGATATAAAGTCATTTCATCATCTCTAATTTAAAGCTTGATTCAGTTATATGACTACAAAGTGCCACTGTGTGTAGTCATAGAGAAATCAAGAGTTACTGATGAAGCTTTACTGTAGAGGTTTTTCTCAGGTGTATCTTCTGCCAGATGCACTGTGCTTTGCTTATTTTATTGTTGCTTGCATTAAAAACAAAATAAACAGTTTTTTGCTTTCTGGGAATTATTTCTTAAACTATTAAAAAATACTTTAGTGACAAAGCTCTGCTTAAACATTCATGTCGCATTTTGGCACCACTTTAATTTTCATTATCCACTTCACTGGACTATTTTACCCTCCAAAAAGAAAAAGAACTCCAAAGACTATTTTACTCTCCAAGAAGTAAACTCTCCAGCAGTTTTTCCTCCTCAAAAAGCTCTCAGAAGCCTGGTTTAAAAACACCACAAGCAGAAAGCCTGACAACTCCAGGGAAGGAGGAAAGAAAAACCCCAAAACCAAAGAAAGATGCAAAGTGATGTCCCACTGACTTCCTCATCTGTCTGTCACACATCAGCCCGGGCACTGGTGTAGCCGGGCCACCCACCTCTCCGAGGAGAGCTGTCTTAAACAGGGCCACCTCCAACAGGGACACTGTCACTGCCTCAGTGTGGCATTGACCTGCTGGAACAACGGGAGGAGAAGCAGCAATAAATCAGACAGTGGAGGGAGGTGGCTCTTGCTGAGGCTGTCGAGGAAGCTCTTGGAGGGTACCACAAGATAAGAAAGGGATTGCCCTAATCCTAAGGGCTGCTTGAACTCTTAGAGTCATAGAATCAACCAGGCTGGAAAAGACCTTTAAGCTCATCAATTCCAACCATTCCCCAGCACTGTCAAGGCCACCGCTAACCTATGGCACTGAGGGCCTCATCTACATGGTTTGTGAACACTTGTAGGGACAGTGACTCCAGCACTGCCATGGGCAGCCTGTTCTAATCTTGTGTGTGCATGAGGAGAAACACCAGGAAATGCAGGTTTCAAAGGCTAGAGAACAAAGCAGGCAACAGTTCTCCTTGGGAGTATCAAGAAGGAATATTTTATGGCCTATGACTACTGGAGGCTGGGTTGGAGGAGCCTCCTTGAGCTCCACAGGGCAGCTGTGGGCTGAAAGAAGATGCCAGGAGGGCACGTATGGGCTTACAGCACCTTGACTCAGCTTCTGTCAGTCCTTTGCAGGGCACAGCCTTTCACAAGAGCCCACTTCCAAATCATGCTCTCCTGGAGGATCATAAACCCAAGGAATTTCAGATAACAGTCACTTAGCTTGGTCCTGGTGTCTTAACATGTAACATTCACGGGGAAGGTTTTTTTCTTGGCTAGAACTGTAGAATCAAACTCTTAACAACCAAAGTGCCTAATTTTATAAATATAGACTTTAAAACCACAATGCAGGAATAAGTCATAGGAATCATGTATTTCCATGGAGAATGATAATATCTGTAAACAGTAACGCAGGCTTATGAAGCAAGCCTGAAAAAGAAAAGAGAGGCTTGAGATGCTTCCTGAAAAGAGGGGGAGGGTTAGGGAAGCTGACGGGCAGAAACAGAACAGCTCCCGAAAACTTTCAGCAGAAATTAAGTAAGTAAACAACAGTCTTTGGTCTTCTGGGGGTTTGTCAAAAAATAATTTATTTGGGGTGTTGTTTGGGGCAACAACAACAGAAAAACCCAAACAGCAAAAAAACCCACAACATTCTCAGCTTTCATTGTTGATTTCATGAAAACCTTGACAAACAGTTATGTGCATGCATTTCTCATAAGAAAGAATTCAAAGAACTCTGTCCATCTCTAGGGAGCATCCAGGAGATGTCTCATGTCCTGATTGCATATTGAAAAACCTAATGGAATAAGCAAGCCTTGACTTTTGCAGGCAAAAGTTTTTCTTGCCAAGTTTCACACTACAAACTGCAGCTCTCCCATAGATTTTCTTCTTGGGAATTTTTTGCCAAATTAGAAGATAGAGTTTGCTTCCAAGTACCACCTGCTGCTTTTGTGGAAAACAGGAAAACCCTCAAGTTTAACAGAAAAGCTCCAAAAATCTTTCTTTTTACAAACAAAACAGAGAATCCATCTCCAAGAGCATCACATCCCAAGCCAATATAATTTGCAAAAAGTTAGAGCTTTTTTTCTTTTAACTGAAAACACTCTTGGGCTGTTTCCACAGAAACCACATGCAAATATTTGACAGCTTTTGTCTTATGCTTTCAGAAAGAAGTCAAGAAAGAAGTAGTACTTTAATTGTTTTAATGTGATATAGGAATTAACTTTAAAAGTAAGTGTAATTTTTTTAACACTTGCACAACTCAGCAGTTATAACACTAAAGTTTTTTGGAAGATCAGTAGGCTGGTTAGCTTTTTTCCCTTCATTTAAATACACTTTGTTCAATTTTGGTTTAAATCTAGTAAGTGCCTTCATTTCAAGCACTCTAAAGTGGCAGCCAGAGCTTCACAGCTCCTTGTAAATTTTCCTATGTATGGACACTGGCATTTGAAAGAAGAGCTGCAGTGTTTCTGACTAACACATTAATCGCCTCTGCTACTCGTAATTTATCTTTTCCAATGTCTACATAAAATAAATCACTTGTAAGGGCAACAAAACCAGCTATCGAATATACAGCACTGTCCCACTCGGTATTATTAGCCTCATTTTAACAACAGGGGTGCAGATCCTGTTGGTCTCACCTGCTCAGCTATTAGTTTCAATTTGTCTCCCAACGCTTGCCAACACACTGGGGTGTGGGAGCAGCCCCAGAAGACCTCTTTGGAAAACTCTCACCACATTCTCACACCTGACAATATTTCACTATACCTCAGGGTAATGCTAAACAATCTTTGCATTGTCCTATGCCATCTGTTCAGCATTTTTAAGCATAGCTGCTCCATATTGGCGTCTCATGCGTTGCAACGAGTTTGTTATACCATGCCATTCATTTTTGTCATACCCTTTCCTTCCAGTTCATTGCTTTTTCATCACTAGCCAGCACTATCACCCAAACACGCTGCATGACATAGCCAGGAAACCGAGGTAGTGGACGGCGCATCGCCTTGCTCTTTATTATTGCTAGAAGCTGTATATTCTCAACTCCCTACCTAGGGGGACAAGCCTGCACCATTTCTAAGAGAGCCAGAAGGTATTGAGCAATGAATCCCATAGGATAGCATGCCCGTGCAATAGGAATACTGCACAGGCACTGACCGATACCCAGCCTGACCTGAGCAGCCATCTGGCCCATCCAGGTAACTTTTCCCAGTTTGTATCCTGGGCATGACGTGCAGTGGTATGGAATACCCCTTTGGCCAGTTTGGGTCAGGTGTCCTGCCTCTGCTTCCTCCCGGCTTCCCCTCCTCCCTGGCAGAGCATGAGGCTGAGAAAGTCCTTGGTCAGAGTGAACATCACTGAGCAACCTGCCTAAGCAGGTAAGGCACCGCTGCTGCAAACTCAGCACAGATCATCACACTCTGGTTGTGTCCAGGTGTCTTGCACCACAGGAAAGTAGCACATCCAGCTGGATGGTACTTCCATCCAGCAGCCATAATGTTAAGCCAATTTGGGGCCTAAAGCTGATATATAAAGCTGGAGAAGAGAAGCTCTGTGGAGACCTCAGAGCAGCTTCCAGTGTGTGAAGGGGGCTACAAGGATGCTGCAGAGGGACTCTTCATCAGGGACTGGAGCGACAGGACAAGGGGTGATGGGTTCAAAGTGAACCAGGGGAAGTTCAGGTTAGAGCTAAGGCAGAAGCTCTTCCCTGGGAGGGTGCTGAGGCGCTGGCACAGGGTGCCCAGAGAAGCTGTGGCTGCCCCATCCCTGGCAGTGTTCAAGGCCAGGTTGGACACAGGGGCTTGGAGCAACCTGCTCTAGTGGAAGGTGTCCCTGCCCATGGTTGGGGGTTGGAACTGGATGATCTTAAGGTCCCTTCCAACACAAACCATTCAAGGATTCTATATTCCTGGGGGTTCCAAAGCCTCACACTGGGAAATGCACCGCTCCCTGAGCTTTGAACTGTCTGGGAAGTACAGACCAGTGCTCCCTCTTATCCCCACTAACAGCTGGCTCCAGGTCTTCAACTCTGCACTTAAGCAGAACTAAATTACACCAGGCTTCCTTTTCTGCAAAATGAAGATATGTATCTTTATTTGGAAAGTGTTTTAGAGCTGGGAGTGAGGATATTATATAAATGCTAAAAACATTTATGTGGCACTTTTGCTGCTTGAATTAGTCTCACATTTTAAATGGAAGTATTTTATTTAAATAAAACATTTAAAATGTTTCAAGTAAAACATTTTAAATGCAAGTATTGCATTAAAACCTCCTCCTGTTGTCTTCAGTAGACTACTTTCCCTAATAATTCATGTCCTCAAGAGCTCAGCTGGCAGCCTAAGTGAGTGCATTTCCAGTACCTGAGGAATAAGAAAAAGGTTTCATACCAAGTTGAGATCAAAAGGTCCCTGGCAGAGATGGGAGTCTGTCTGTGTTTATACTTGAATTCAAGAAAGCCTTAAGATTAATTAAAAAAAGGCTTAAGGTAGTTCTGAATATTCATGCATTGTTTTTTCAGTTCTGGAACAAGTAATACATTGATGGAAAGACCTGTTGGATTTGCCTAATCAACATCCTGAACTGAGATTTCTGAAATCCTGAGCATGTCCCAAGCAAATACATTGTTTTATTCGCATCAGTTTCTTTGCCTTCCCATAACACTGTTCACTAACCTAAAGCCTGACCATGGCTATTTTCCCAAACGAGCACATGTGGTGACATCCATCTCCCGTAACTGTTGACCTCAGGAAGTTAAGAAAACAAACGGTTTCAAAACCACACTGTGAAATATGGCTGCTGAGATGGCCAGCACATTCCTCTCATTTTTCATTAGCCTCTCTTGTAGCTGTCACAGGACAAATCATCTGGCAGGAAAGAGCAGCTGGGTCTTGATAAGGCAGAATCTGGTTAGGTTTAGATCTATGGATAGACATCTTCCATAGAACCTCATAGTAGGAATATAAGATAGCATCTCTTGGGCACATCCTAATCCTGGCATTCAGAAGAAAGTAAGTGAATTTGGGGCAACGGCTCCTGAAGGGTGTATCATTAGACTCTATCTTAAAGGTCTTCTCCAATCTATATGATTCTATGACTATGGTGCCTTCATCCCCTCTGGGATCCCAGAGCTGCCCCCAAAACAAGCCAGGTACCTTGCACTGCTTGTGCCCAGACCCGAAGTCCAGGGCACCACCTGGGCAATATCATCTTCATAGAATCATAGAAACATAGAATGGTTTGGTTTGGAAAGGACCTTAAGATCATCCAGTTCCAACCCCCAACCATGGGCAGGGACACCTCACACTAGAGCAGGTTGCTCCAAGCCCCTGTGTCCAACCTGGCCTTGAACACTGCCAGGGATGGGGCAGCCACAGCTTCTCTGGGCACCCTGTGCCAGAGCCTCAGCACCCTCACAGGGAAGAGCTTCTGCCTTAGCTCTAACCTGAACTTCCCCTGTTTCAGTTTGAACCCACCACCTCTTGTCCTATGGCTACAGTCCCTGATGAAGTGTTCCTCTCTTCATTCTGAGGACGGCTGCCCTCAGTTTGCACAGGGAGAAGTGAGATGCATCACCATCCCTGGAGGTATTGAAAAGACATGTAGACATGAAACTTAGAAATGGCTTAGTGGTGGAATTGGCAGTGTTATGTTAAGTGGTCAGGTTTGATGATCTTATGGGTCTTTTCCAACCTAAATGATTCCATGGAAAAGCGCAGAGAAGGGTGTAAGTTCCTGGCATTTCCCCAGGAGCACTGCAGGCAGCAGCTCAGGCCCTCATCAGGGGCCAGGCAGACAGCCAAGCACTGCTGGGGGACAGATTTGGAGCCAGGCTAAGTTATCCTGCAAGGACATGAAGGAGCACTCTGCTTGCCTGTGACAGGAAGGGCTGACTGTCCCGCATGGGTGGGGAAAGGCAAAGCAACCCCAAGAGGTGTTCATGGTTTCAGCCAAGGGGATGCTTAATAGGAGTTCCTTAGCTTTGCTCCCAATAAGCAAAGATAGCTTTGCTCTGTAATTGTTAATTGGAGGCTTAATTGTGTCCTTAAGGCAGAAGCCTTGTGTTTGGGCTTTTTTTTGTGGGGAGGGATATCCATAGGGAATCTAGTGAGGTTTGTTGCCTTTGTTTTGTTATATCTTAACAAACAGTGGCATTGTTAAGTGAGTCCCAGAGGGAATATCAAGGCAGAAAGGAGAGATCAGAGCCAGACACTGAGGAAAACAACGTACCTCATACCTTATGAGTGGAAAGTTCACAAGCAGAAAGGTTCCTGAAGCTGTACTTTTAATTCAGCCCATATCTTCAGTGTGAGTCCTAAGAGGTGAGCAGGTATTCAGATCCACCTGAGGTGGTCAGTTTTCCCATTATCGGAATTACCAAATACCTTGCAAAGAGCAAGGGACTAATATTCCTCTCGTTGCCTGTGCTAAGAGAGGTTAGAGTCCTAGGTCTAGTAACATCCAATCCTAGGTCTAATAATGCCCAGTATTGTAACTGCCATGCCAACTACACCTATTCACAAGCAAAAGAGGTAAAGACACCACCATCAATATTTCAAAACACCTAACCTGAATAACATTGCTTCCACGCCAAAAAGCCCCCTTGTCAAAAACTACAGCTAACTGTTGGTTTCAACTGGTGAATTCATTTGCCTGACATTAGGCTGCTCAGGACATTCAGGTGTCTGCCATTATTATTCATATCCAGGCTTATGAGATATGAAATGCATAAATGTGAGTAATTTTGTGCAAACCCCTTGGAAATTAAAACATGTGTATTAGCCAACATCATGTTTTAGTAATTAGAGGACAGCAGCCAAGGAATAGCATAGTGGTATTCAGAATGCATCAGATCCACTTTTTCTTTCCTTTTTTCCTGTCTCTTGCCCTTTCATTTCTGTTGCTGTCATCTTGCCTTTCAGAAGGGAAGAGAAGCATTTCTAAGCCTCTAACCTTTGGTGCCTGAGGAAAGCTCATCTCCAGTTTCCATACTGTGCTTCACCCTCCCCAAGTGGGAATGAAGATTCCCATGAAATGCAGCAACATCAAATCAAAGAGAGCACATGACAGGCCCAGTTCTGCAGGTCTGTGGGACTCCTCTTTCAAAGGCTTCTCAGAACCAGGCCAGAGAAAAGCCAAAGGATTTAAAAACATTGAATCAGTCTTAAAAAATTCAGGATGTTGGTCTAAAAATCCAATGTCTCTAAGAAACAAACCAAAGCAAAACAACAACCCACTCTAATTTTTTCACTTGCCTTCTGCTTTCTGAGCAATTTGCATTCACACAGCATATTTAAGCTTTCCCCCTTAAGGACTAGATGTACCGAAGAAGAATAAGAAGAAACAAGAGCAATCCTAAGAGAGACTCTCATGTAATTATACATGTCCAGAAACTAAGAATTTAAAACCCAGAAGAACATATGGATACCATAATAAAGTTGTGAGCGAGCATTGACCAGCTTATCCTTCATTTGGTCACCTTTCAGTGCAGTTTTTGTTCATGTGACAAGCAAAGCCTTCAATGATATCTTAGTTTATGGTTTAAACTGAAACAGGGGAAGTTTGGGGTATGTATAAGGCAGAAGTTCTTCCCTGTGAGGGTGCTGAGGTGCTGGCACAGGGTGCCCAGAGAAGCTGTGGCTGCCCCATCCCTGGCAGTGTTCAAGGCCAGGTTGGACACAGGGGCTTGGGCAACTTGGTCTAGTGGAAGGTGTCCCTGCCCATGGCAGAGGGTTGGAACGGGGTGAGCTTAAGGTCTTTTCCAACCAAAACTATTCTATGATTCTATGACCCTGTAATTGCATATCCCTTCATCCATACATCCACCTAATAGTGTTTATGGAGCGTCTTTTGGACACTGGCTTTTTTCCCAGTCCACTAATTGCATCCTTCACAGGGTGGTAGTTATAATTCAGACACCTCTTCTCCCAGTGGTTTTATCCTGAGACCCAGTTGTCCCCTGCATGCTCAGCTCTCTCCTGTTTCACCTAGCTGCCCCACACTGTCATGATGGAGCTGGTACACTCCAGGGTCCCTGCTGACAGGGCTTGTTCATCAGCCAGATCCTTCATCCTGCAGATCTAGTCCTGCACTATCTACATCCAAGAGCTAGGATTTTACTCATGGGCCTTGATCACAATCCCACTGAATCTCTGGGAATTCTCCTATAGATGCCAGAGTGCATTAGACTGCTATTAGTATAATTGTGTGAAAAGAGAACATCAGCCTCAGTTACTTTTTATGTGGACTAATGGACAGGACACTGGCATGTCAGGAGAAATCGGAGCTGTTTGTTCCCTGCAAAGCCAGAAGAAATTCATATTATCTCCACACACCTCTATGCCCTTCCAGTTTTTTATTTATCTTATTGCATTGCAAGCTTCCTCAGGGCATGGGGCTACCTCACTATCTGCTTTACAATGTTAGCAGACCAGGAAGTTGTTTGGGGGCAGATTTCTGGATGCTGCTCCATACTGCAATACAAGTAATCAGAATTAAAAAATAGTAATAAAATATATCAACTATAAACACCTCTTTTCCTCAGATCTTGGATTCCTGGTTGGGAGAAGCTCAGTGATAAGGAGACCTGCACTGTAAACTACAAAAAGTTCAAACAGCAAGAGCCTGATGCAAGCCCTTATTTACTGCAATTCTAATCTACTTCTAATCCATTGCATAGCACAGCACAGAGCCTTCTGATAACAAACAGTTACAAAAAACTCCATTGATTTCCCTGAGCAACATAAGCTGCCAAAATCCACATTCAGCCTCATTGGAAAAGACCTTCACCCCTGGATAGAGCCCATTGGCGCACACCCTGTTAGCAATTGCTGGCTCTTTGAAAATGACTTTCATCTGGCTGTAGAAAATGCGTGTGTGAAGGCTGGCCTGGCAGCCCTCCTCAGAGCTTTATTCACTGCAGCTTAAATGAGATAACCATCCGTCATTCCACTGCACACACAGAGTCTGCCCTACATGAGATGCTTTGGGCAGCCCTAGCCTTCTTACTATCTTTTTACTAACTTTCAGGCAAATACTCATGCCTGGCATTTATTTCCTCCATCCTACAGGTAGACATGGGTGACAGACTTCCATTGGTAACCAAGATGTTCTATTTGATTTCTTTTTTTCTTATAGGATGGTGCACAGTGAATGACATTAAAGGTAAGCCTCAAAGTACTAAAATGTGGTTCTTAGCGCACAGAGGTAAATATAATAAAAGTAAAGTAATAGAAAAAAACAAAAAAGACTTTTTTGTTACACTGCTACTATCATGAATAGTTGCTTAACAGTACATGCCCTTCATGCACACAGCATCTGGGCAACCCCTTAAAAGAGGTGCCCACAGTGGATGTCCCACCTTGTTCCCTGCCTCCAGCTCTCTGCATCACAGTGCCAGTTCTAACTGGACATCAGTTTTCCTTAACCAAAGAATTTGACAGCTCTGCCCAGCACCAGTGACAAAGAGTGCTCAGGGACAGAGCTGTAGAGCTGACCCAACAAGCGGCCCAAGCCATTAGCTGCCTCTTGCTCACAGAAGCTGATGTCTTTCAGGCAGTGTCAGACCTCGTTCTTTGAAGCTGGGGGGCTCACATGAGTCCCTAAAAATACAACTTTTGTAGTAGGTGGGTAATGACAGTACTTGCTAAACGTAAGACTTCAAATATATCTAACGTTATCAGTGCAACACTGCCTTTGCTCAATGAGGCAACTCTTTTACGCAAGTAAAAGCAGTAAATGCTCAACTACTGTTTGTTATTTATTAATTTCCTGATGCACTTGGAATGGAGTGGTAAGATCACATCACACAGAGGAAATGTTAGGGTTAGCAGCAAGAAGTCTCTGCTAGTTCTGGGAAACTGTTCACACCAGTACCATGAGTATTGCCAGAGAAATTACCAAAACTTGGCTGAGCTGCTTAAAACAGAGCAGGCTCGATAAACACACCAATAAACAAATTCTCTTGCAGCTGCCAGGGTTGATGATCTTCCTCACTATTCTGATGCAGACAGAGAACTTACTAGCCCATGATGGTCATCAGAAGATATTTGGTCCACCTGAACATCTTACCACTATGAGTAGCTATGTTGAAGGGTGCCCTGGTATCCCTCAGAACACTGCATTGAGGAATTGTGTATGTTCCTGTACCCAAAATTTAACGAGACCCCTAGTGAAAGAAGGGAAAGTCTTTTCCATTCATGATAGCATAGTTTGGTGGTGGCCAATACAAATAAACAACTTATTCAGAAACTAAATACAGGTATTTCTGCTTCAATGCTTGTAGAAGCAGTTAAGCAGACATGAAAAGAATACTATCACACCATCACACCACCATCCCTGTACTCTGTCAGGAAAGAGTTTTGATTTTCCATGCACTAACTCATTTGCTGCCACATTCCTTGGCTGTAAGTAAGTACAGTTTCACCTGTCCAGAGAGTAAATGGAGCCAAGGAATGACTGAGCCATTTGGCAGATGAATCCATGGATGATGGTCTAATCCTGGAAAGAGGTTTCTCTTCACATTATGGACTTCACGCTCCCTGCCATTTTATAGCTTCTTAATCATACTTTAATCTCATAATCAGACACAATGATAACTAATCCCACTGGAGTGAAAATAGATTTACAGCTCACTCTGAAAGATACCATAATGGAAAGGTACTAAGGAGCAATCTTCAACATCTCATCTTGTAATAACAGAGAATAGTAAACCATGGGCATGTGAGTCATACATAGAGTCATTTTCAGTCTTTGTTCCTGTTGCTTTCATGGAATAGTAACAGCAAGCACCAAAATGAAGAGATAGCAATCACTGAATGTGCTTGAGAATTAAGCCTGGCATGAACTGGGGCTGAAGGGTTCACCCCCAGTCTGAAAGTAATGCAGGTCTTCAAGGCACAGTTATAGGTGGAGATTACATGGGATAGTATCAGTCCCTGCGAAACCATTGCATGGTATCCCATTAGCGTGCAGGATGAGTCAGGCTGTTGCTTGATAACTTATGGTTTATGTAGTACACAGCCTAATCCTGCACTGTGGACCAACGTGGAAAGGGTCATGGACTTGCTTCCTACCTTTAGGGTGTTACTGTAGTCAGTGGGTTAGGGAACTAAAAAGAAAGGAGAATAAAAAAGGTCTTTCCTGGCAATGCTCAGACCCTTTTAAAAACCAGCTTCCCAAAGCCTCTTTGATCATAATTTTGTTTGCTTTATATGTTTCTGAAGGCTCTCTGATGTGACAAACCCCTATTCCACTGCTTGCATCCAGATACAGTTTAGCGATGAAAAGCTTTGTTCTCCTCCAGTATTGGAAGATTTGTGATTTTTGATCTACTCCACTATTCATCTCTGCATGAAGTTATCAGACCTTATTCTGTGCTGGCTTTCACTGATGTGCATCAGGAGCCTTTCCAAAGATACGACACGCCAATTTTGAAGTGAACAAAAGGAGGTCCAGCCCTTGCATGCTCCCTAGAAGGTACCTCAAGATGAGTGGACTTTGTTCTTCATTTTGTTGTGATTGTCCTTCTGCAATTAATCGAAAACAACCCAAACCCCTAAATTAAGTTTTTCCAGGCAATTCTAGCTGGCATTCAGTCACTACTGGGAGCTGTGGAATGGGTAGGGAAGGCATTGTGTCACCACTGCAGATAAAGGAGTAAGATCATACAGTAATTTTTTTGGTACTGTTAGCTCTGAGATTCAACCAGTCTTAACATACCAGTGATTCAGAATGTGTTATGTCCTGGCATTGCTCACAGTAATGTTCCCTAACTCCTTTTTGTTGAGCCATGCAAAACAGATGACTGGAAGCGATTAAAGTCTTCATCTGCCCTCCAGCCCCAGGAGTGTCATTCAGGCAAGAGGTTCTGAGCCCTTTCAGCCCACCACACATTCCCCAAATTGGAGATATTTGAGGAATAAACTCTAATTTTTAGCACAAAGCCACTGGATGCCAAGAACTGCCATTGTGTAAGTGACATGCTCCAAGACTCGGTTTACTCTTCAGATCCCAAATCCCCCATTTCCTGTTGATTCTCATTGCCTAAGCTAATATCATTCAGCCTCCTCTTTCAACTGGGTAGAAGGGCTTAGTCAAACCCCACTGCAGGCAGAGGAACACAGTGCACATGTGTAACAGTAGAAATTGTTGGCTCAGAGCATATTCATTTGTTGTGTGTAACTCAGTAATAGAAAACAAATGCAGAGACTTCATTTTATATATAATAAAAATACTGCAATATTTTATGTGTCTCATTTTAGCAGCCTGTTTTTAAATAACAACCTTATTTTTTTTCCAATTGCAAATCTCTGAACAGAGGAGTAAAACATTAAAGTATTTTTAGTTTATGGGTTAAACGTCCAGCCCAGCAGTTTACTAGTAATATATATATACTGATAATAACCACAGCTAGCAGAGGATGCAATGCAGCCTCAGTTATTTCCCTCCGCCCTGCAAGAATATATTCCTCCTGTTAAGAATTCTGATGTCAGCCAGGATTGATAACTGCATTGGTTCACACTTCCCTCAAGAGGAGCAAAATGGTAGATGGCTCTTTGAAATACCCTAAAGCATTTCTGAACACCACAGCTCAAATGTTCAGGGGACAGCACTGAAACAGCTCTCCCTAGTTTACTCCTGCATCACATAACCAGCATTGATGCTACAATATGCTTTTTTCTCCTCCTCCAGTTGCTGTATTTCAGTTAGGATGTGTTTTATGATATCATGACCATAGGAAAGGAATAATCATCATCATCCTCCAAAACATTTATTGCAGTCACTACAGAGGCTGAATTAAGAGAACTGGAACCAAGTGGCCCTTTTGTTTTCCCCAGCTAGAGGGTTTGGAGCGAGCAGGATGTATTGTTTCCCTCCAGTTTTCAGAGGTGAAGACAAATTAGCCTTTGCTTCTAACAAATTGGCTTCTTGTTTTCAATAACAAAGTCTCCTAATTGAAAACATAAACCCTGATTTGAAAGTCTCTTGTGTTTTCACACTTCGCTTTTATCTTATTTGTGCTTCTTCACTTCATTAGCTTTGAAAAGCATTTATGGAAAATGAGGCCACCCCAATGTCTACCACTAAAATAGTTATGATTATCATTGATGCATGACTTTACAGGTGGGGACAGACAAAAGTACTCAGAATAACAGACAGAAAACAGTTTTTACCATCAGCCTCTCCCCTACTGTGTACTTTCAGTAGCAATTAAGTTGTCCCGTTTATACAAACAGAAATATCCCAGAAAATAATACTGGTCAAAGTGGGAATCTTTCACTAGAAAAGTCCTGTGCCATTGTTATTTCCCCCTACTTAAGTGACGAAACCAACAGAGCCACACGCTCCACAGTGGAGCACAGCCGGAGAGTGCTGCTGGGCTCAGCAGTCCCAGGGCTCACTCTGGCTTTTTCTTCTCGTGTTCACACCCCGTGTAGAGGCCCTCAGAGACATGGGTTAGTGGTGGCCTTGGCGGTGCTGGGGAATGGTCTTTTCCAACCTGGATGATTCTATGACTCTCCTCCCGGTACAATGCCAGCAAGCCAGTTCCTAACTTCTGACTGTTGCTTCAAGAAAGGGTCTGAGAGGGCTCTGCTGAAGTTTGCCTTGTTGATAAACATCTGAGAAGCCCTCTGGGATCCAAGGCTTAAGCAACTATCTGGTACAAACCAATTCACTCCTTTCCTTCAAGAAAGGAGCAAGAGAAGGGAGTGTTAACCCCATAGTGAGCTGCTTGGCAACAGGGTGCTCCTGGAGGGAGAAGCACTGTCACCTCTTCCCTTCCTGTCTCATTTGGGCACTGGAAAACACTCACTAACTAGGCAGTTGTGCTGCCCCTGAGAAACAATGAACAAACAAGCCCCAGGTCATTGTCAAGCTTGAAGCCAACCCACTGCAGCACTTTTCAGAGTGAATTTCCTCACTGGTGACTTTATTTTGTTACCATTTTTACTGCCATCTAATTGAAGCCACTGATGGCTAATTGCTTCATTTATCATCAAGTTTACAGGCCACACACTGCAAAACTAATTAGAGACCAGACATTGTGTTTCAGCCTCCCTTTGAAATATTGCTGGCATTTACATGTAATTCCAATTCATTATGTTTCAAAGAAGCTGAAAGTGGGAATGAAGATTATTTCTAAGGACCAGCACTGAGATTAGACAGGCCCAGACCATGCTCTAACACAGCTATTTAAAGCTTATTGGGAAAGGGGGTGGAGGAGAATTAACAGTTTCCCTCCAGTTTCTGACACTACCAAGTGCAAACCCAAAACCCACATAATGAATCTTGTCTAAATGCTAGCAGTGAGCTCTGCTCCACACACATAGGTCTCAACTGTACTGATTTTCACAGGGAAGTGGTGAATTTTGCACTCGAGGTGAGAAATATCGCCCTAAGGATTTAAATCTGAGAAGTGCCAAGGTCTTGTGAAGGTTCCTCTGTTCGGCATGGCAAGAGGGGAAGGCAAACCTCGGCATTTACCACGCATTGGTTAGACAATAAATCACCCAAAGCCTGCAGACATTTGGCAGACCTGCAAAGAATTGTTATTTTAGCTGAAATCTGATAGATTTGCTGCTTCTAAGGCATTTTCAGATAAATGCCTCCGATTTGGAGTCAGCTTTGCTCTTTCCTTGCACAGGTTTCCACACTAACTTGAGTACTACTACTCTTTGGACTGAGGTACACAGGACCCAGCTCTGAGCAAGAATAAAGCTCATTCTCTTTCCTGCTTGTTGTTTGATATTCCCCTGTTGCAACTATTTCTCTTCCTTTCCCTTTTTAGGTCCCCTACATCCTGACAGGCTCATTTCTCCCTAAATAAACTTAAAGCACAGAAGCAAAATACATTTGCTGCCTTGGAAACATGCAACTCAGTATATGAGGTGGCTGTCCTAAGAGAGCCATAGACCTCCAAGGAAGTTTTTATATCAATAATTGTAACCAACCAGAAGTTCCAGGTTACTGTAACATTCCCTGCTACTTGCTTGTTACTTTTCAGGAAGTTTGATGAGTTGCTCATTATGGCCCATGATTTATTTTGGATTTATGTGGAGTCTCAGTCTTCATTTCAGAAGTGTTTTATTATAATAGTGAAAATTTGACAGAATTTCAGAAGGGGGCAGAAATCACTGCCTGAGGATTACTGGTAAATTCTTCATTGTATCATCACTCTGTCTCATCAGCTCTCCTTTTCACTTTGATTCAATGACTGTTTTCTGTAACACGCTGCTGCTTTGAAACAGTCCTATTTCCTCAGGCCTCCTAAATGCCTCTAAATATATCGCAATAGCATATGATATCCTGCTTCTGGCACTGATAGTACACTATTGACAGCAAACCCTTTCTCTCTCTCCCAGCAAAATATTCACACCACTATTTTCCTCTAAGAACTACTCAGAGGGATGACCTCCCTAGGGAGACTGACTGGGTGTGCTCCAAGAAACACTCCATCACCCCACATATGGGGTTATTTTCCAGTTAAGTTATGATGGCTCCTAAAGATCCCAGCAATGATCATTTTGCTTCTTGCCAGATAAGAAAACTATTATTAGCAGGGCAGTAATATTATGTATTTTCTCAGATTTGAATCTAGAGGCATACATTAAGTTCAGTCATGCATCACCTCATTGTAACACAAAACTGGGAGTATCTTATGTGATGAATAATGGAAGTAAACTGCTTGTCAATACATTATGGTTATATTTATCAAGGATTTCTTCCAGCTGGTTCACAATGCTTACTAATGAAAGCATAGCCAGAAAGAGACAACATCCACCACCAAGACCCAACTACAGCCTCTCAGACAGCAGCACCAAAAAAACTAATGGCAGAGAATCTTGGGCTGGCAGTAGAGAATCTTGAAATAATCAAAGAAGCCAGGGTCGCAGTACCAAGAACCTAGTCCCAAAATAAAGGTTACATTAGGTTTAAAAGCTGATCTCAGTCTGTGATTAGAAGATCACATATAGGGACTCATCCTGGTTGGATGGGGAGTTTCCTGGGAGCAGGAATTCCTCAGATGGTTCACAGGGCTGCCTCCAGCTTTCTTTGTCAGTGAGCACCTGTTCCTCTGTCTTTTCTTCAAGTAGAAGCCAACTATTTTGGATGTGGTTTTTTATGTCTATTAGTGTTATTGCCACAAGGCCTCAAGAGAGTATCTGTCTCAACTGAAAGCAATGCTGAGGTGGCATATCTACATACAGACATACTTAACTGCTCTGAAGCCCTCATAGCTATGCTGGCCATCATGAGTGGTAAGCATCACCTTGTGATAGAAAAGCAGTTTTCCCAAACTCCCTTTCCACTAAGATTTATAAGCATGTTTAAAAACCTCAGAACTGACGGGTTTTATCAATAAAGCAGAGACCTCACTTTCCCCTCTCCCTCCAGCCTGACCCAGTTTACTACTTTGAAATCCTTCTCCAGCATCCAAACTCCATGCAGTAATGTGATCCCTCTGGTGACAATAAGGAAAGCAGTCTATGTTGCTGCAGAAGAAAAATAAACCAGCAATTAACAAGTTCCTATATGTTTCCTGTTTATATAATACAGCTCTTTCACAGGGCAAAAGTCCGGAAGAAACTGATAGGCCTGGAAAAGGTTTGCAATAAAATACCCACTGATGCAGCTAGACCTGTTGTTTCCTCCATGAAGAGTGTAAAAGGATGGATTTAAATGTGGATTTAAATGCTGTCAAGATTGGTTAGAGGTGGCAGTAGGGATAGCTTTCTATAGGTGACGCCTGTGTGAAAGCCATTCTGCACTACTTGTAGTGAGTAGGGACGTTACCCATCACAACTACTTTTAAATAAAGATTATGCGGGAAGTGTACACGCTTCATAAATGCATTAGAAACGACCAGTTTTTTAAGCAGGATAATAGTAAAGGGAGGTTTTAGTTGACTGCTGCTTATTTAAGGGGTCTGAAGATAATATACTCCTCCTTGTATGTGATCCTCTAATCACAGACCGAGATCAGCTTTTAAACCCAATATAATCTTTATTCTGGGACTAGGTTCTTGTCACATCTCCGAGAAAAAAAGTTGTACTTGATCTTCAGCGAACACTACAACCCATGTTACCATTTGTCTTCAGTGCTTGAGTGTCTAATCAAACCAAACTGTGATTACTGATGTGCAAGACATTATGTTCTAAGGCCTTCAGTGATACCCATTACGGTTTACAGGCCCCAAAATCTGTTTTAGAGAGGTTTTTTGGAGGTCTTTTTTTTGTTTCCTGTTATTTATGGAGTCTTATGCTGACCACTTGAAACACTCTTTGTATTGGGTACTTTCCCCCTCGTTCCAATCATGTTTGACGTTTTTAATGTTAGTTTTCTCAGAGCAGAATTTTAAATTGAGAGCATGAGCTTTCCTTTCAAGAGGAGGCATGAACCACAAGAGAAGTTTAGATGGCTCCTTTCCTCTTCAGGTAGGGCCATAGGAACAGGCCATAGTCTGACTGTCTCTGACAGTAAGTAGCACAAGAGAGGCACTGATGTGACAGCTAACTCACCACGTGAAGAGTCACCTCCAGTCCCATTCCTGCCATCAGTCTGCTGGGTAACCTTTCCACCACATTGTAACATGATTTCTCATCTAACAGGAGCTCAGAATCACCAGCCTTTTTTGTAAAACACTTTGAGAGGAAAAGTCCTGTAGAATATTCAGGGACAACCTTTTTGCTACAATTGTATTAGCAGAAGATACTAAACAGTCCTACTGCTGGAAATGCCATTAGTGCTATTATTATTGGCTTGTCTTAGTTTGAGTTCAGATAGTTCCAGTCATGAACAAAGTTTGTCATCGTTCCAGAAAATTTAAGTACATATCAGAATAGCTGCAATGTTGGTTTGTGTTTTCCAATTTTCTTTGCTAAACTATTAACTCAAAAAGCAGAAAGTCATATAAAACCACCCAAAGTTCAAAAGGGCTACAAAGGTTCATTCTGATCCTCACTTTGACATCAGCTGAGCCATGTGAAAAGGTTTGGTCTAGTCAATCTCTTCTTAGAAAGTGAAGACAAAACTACTGGGACAAAATTTAATGTGCACGTGTCATGCAGAACAGCACAAGTTCTGGTCAAAAAAGACTGAAGCCTTTGCTTGACAACATGTTTTAAAACTTGGTTGAACTTGGCTTTAATTGAGAGAAATTTAATCTAAACTGGGAGGCCATTCCTCACTGATTTCAATGGGAGTTGGAGCAGAGGCCCCATGTGTGGCATGCTCCGGCTCCCCACAGAGCTACAGGGTCCCACAGGGTTAGAGTTGGCCTCAGGTGTGTCTGCTCCAGAACCATAGCTTCATGCATCCACATTCAATTCCCCTGTTCATCCATTTAATCTTTAGGAGTCAGTTTTTCATTAAATTCTTAAGCTTTAGCTCTCAGATACGCATTTGTGAATTGCCAGATCAAGACAAAGAAGCTGCACGCCTGAGGACAGTTACTGTATGTTCAGCATCCAAACTTTTCTGAAGAGATAACTTTACGTGATTGCACAATAGTAAGTACTACGGGTTCAGCACTGGTTTTTATCTTCCCAGAGATCTTTTACTCCACTAGTTGTTTGTTATATTTAATATACATTAAGCCAGCAGTTTCTCCTCTTGCAGTTTGCTTGGGACTATTATTAACAAAGGTTTAACATATACAAAATTATTCCTCAGATGTCCACGCCAAGTTTGCAGACTGCATGGAGCAGCTTTCAAGTAAACTGTTGGCAAGAAAAGGCTGGATAAATTAAAAACAGGAAAAAGATTAACTTCCCATATTCAAAAAAACAGTGGAATAGGTTTCATTCACATTTCCCAGGACGCTACTGAAGAGAATGGTTTCAAATCAAAATGATTGCTTAACCTTAACTGTAGAGTTATGACATGAAAAAGCTATAATCATCAAATTAAAGGGGTAACATTTAGGAAAAGTGTGGGTTGAACCATCCTAAGATATATGGTCAGTCCTATGATGTGAAGTGGGATATGGAAAAGGAATAACATAATAACAACATACACTTTTAGTATCTTTCATCCACAAGAATTTGAAAATGCATCCCAGACTAAACACGAAAGTCCGGATTCTGATTTCTGCTCCCCTGGTGTAAATCCAGAGTGATTTGACTGAAGTTATTAGAGTCGACTCTTCATTTACAAAAGTGAAATTGAGATCAGAGGTTTGGCCCTATTGTAGGCGTACAGTAATGGGTTTCATTTGTGCACTGGTCTCATTCAAACAGCTATAATTTGAAGCAAATTCATTTTCCAGCATTGGGAGAACTAGAACTGATAAATCTGGCACTCAAATATATACATGAACGGAGAAGAAAAAGCAGAAATGCAGCTTTCTAACATTCATCCAAAGATGTAAAACAGGCAAGTATCCCTGTGAGTATAAAATATTATTGCTTTAATTCAGATCAGTAGAAAGGCTCTCCAAGAAAACACTGAAGTAAGAGTGGAAGGAGACAGAAAGAAGAATTGCACTGAAGCACATGAATTTAAACTCCTGAGATGCTCTCAGTCCAGCCCACTCAAGAACTCTTTTTGGACAATAAAAGAAGCCTTTTTTTTGGAGCAGCACTGCTCATTCCCAGCCACACCTAGATGCTTCCTGAATGTACGAAGATGAAGTTTTCTCAGCTCTGCAATCTCTGCCTCTGTAATTTTAATGTGCTGTGAGAATTAGAAGCAAGAGATCCTTCACGACTATCAACATTTTCCAAGTTGGCTTGGGAAACTGCAAGCTTCAGCCTGCAGAATTTCACTACAGCTTCTCTGGCAATTCCAGTGAGGCTTAGACCAGGCTTTTCTATGACCACAGTGATGGAGGAGATTCTTTTAGGCTTCTTCATGAGAAGAAAGCTGCTAGACCATTTATACTCACCCTGCGAAAATGCTCCTTCAACCTTTTTTCCAGGGCAAAGGCTAAGGGTCAAAGATCTTTCATGGATAGCAACATCTCTACTTTTGCACAAAATTGTACCCTTCCTAATCCAACTGTGTGTCAGCAAATAGCTTAAAACTTCCCAGGAGAGTATTTATCTGATCTCAGGTCAGTAAGATTGGCATTAGAACTTAAACTGCTGGTATGTAAAGAGCAACAAACCCTGCAGTTTATTTGAGCAGTAAGGTCAGAAAGCAAGCATGAACTTAGGGGGAAAAGGTATAAAAAGTTCCCTTTGAATGATGAACATTAAACTATCTGCTGTTATTTAAATAAACAAGGTTTGCACACACCATTGATCAAGATTGAAAAAGTCCTCTTGTATTTCTGGGCTTCTGCTTTCAGACAACCAAGGGTCACCATCAACTCAAGTCACCACCTGGTCAGTGAGTTTGCCAGTTCTTGGCCTTCTGCAATTCTTTCTTTATTTTTCAATGTGATACTGCAAACGAATGACACTACAAGTCCAGAGTTTAGTAGCCTAAGATTTAAATCAGTTACAGTCAAAAGGGGGACAACAGTAACTAAAACAAGTCCGTTAGAAGATTTTCACGTCTGACAGTCTGGATTGGAACTGGCTGGATGGCAGAGACCAAATTGTGGTGGTGAATGGTACCACATCTAGTTGGATCAGTCACTACTGGTGTCCCTCAGGGCTTGGTATTAGGGGCAGTGCTGTTTAATATCTTCAGTAATGATCTGGACAAGGAGATTGAGGGCACCTTCAGTAAATTTGCAGACAGCACCGATTTGGGTGGGAGTGTTGATGTGCTGGAGGATAAGGAAGGTCTGTAGAGGGATCTGGACAGGCTGGATCCATGGGCTGTGGCCAATGGGATGAGGTTCAACAAGGCAAAGTGCCGGGTGCTGCCCTTGGGCCACAACAACCCCATGGAATGCTCCAGGCTTGGGAAGAGTGGCTGGAAACTGCTCATGGAAAAGGACCTGGGGGTGCTGATTGATGGAGCTGAACA
>NW_009943115.1:17212-37194 GCF_000696875.1 Nestor notabilis | reverse complement strand
AGGCTGCCCAGGGCAGGGCTGGAGTCACTGTCCCTGCAAGTGTTCACAGCCCGGGTAGACGAGGCCTCAGTGCCAGGGGTCGGTGGCCTTGGCAGCGCTGGGCACGGTTGGACTGGATGAGCTTAAAGGTCTTTTCCAACCTGGTTGAGTCTATGGTTCTGTGACAGAAAATTCCTCATCTCATTGATATCCAGGGTGCAGTTCACTGGCTACATTACAATGCAACTAAGCCCCGAAACAAAGACAGTGAAATTTAAGAAAAATACTGTGATTTATATACAGGCTGTCCTGTGGACTGCTAAAATTGAGTAAAATTTGTCCTTCATGATTATTTTTTTAGTGACTGATGTTAATTAAGACCAAATTTCTTTTTCCTGGCCCAGGGAGGCCCCTTATAGCTTGTCCATTAAATACATGCTTGCCAACAGAAAATGCACAGAAATACAGAGAAGTGAGATTTTTAAGCAAGCCTTTCTCTGTCTGGCCCATGTGTTCTTCCCTGTCTGGCCCAAAAACAGATTCCAAGGGTGTACTCTATTTGAAGAAATGGAATTCTTTAATAGTATGTTAAGCAATAACCTTGCCTTATCACTCAACATGGCAATATTTGCTCAAGCAAGGACCAGTCCCTGAGCATCTGTACTCCTTCAAGACAAGGAAAAGGGGAAGATTTAGCCTCTATCACTCTATCACCAAGATTTTACCTACCTTGGCTCTGTTTCTAGTCTCTACCAGCCCCCACAGCACAAGGGGGCAGATGGCAGCCCTGGGGAAGGAGCAAGGGGAGGGCTGTGGCTCTAACCAGCCACAAAGCTCTGGCTGCTGCTGGCTCACAGTTTAGCTGCTAATCCTTCAACCCTGAATGAGGGTAAAAGCAAGTGCTTTCTTGAGCAAGGTATCCTGCTAAAGCAGCCTTTCATTTCTGGGAGAACAACAACCCACTGCTGCTGTTTGCAGAAACACAGGACTTCTCATATGCTCTCCATAAAAAACAAAGGATTGCAACAAGGAGGAATGTTTGAATTATGCAGTTTGGGATTTTGAGGGTTTTTTTTTTTCCTTTTAATGAAACAAGTCTGGCAAGGCCTAAATATTTCTCAAATCAAAAAGAGATAACACCAGGCACAGGTAGGTTCTGATTTGTAAAGCACAGCATCTGGGTCTCCCACTGACTACCTACTCCTCCCTCAAGCCAGACCTTCCCCTTGATGCAGAGCTGGGAACTGCTCTGAGCAGTGCAGAGAATTTTCAGAATGTACAAAAACCATCATCCATGGTCTAGTGTGAGGCATCCTTGTCCATGGCAGGGGTTGGGACTGGATGATCTTAAGGTCCTTTCCAGCACTAACTGTTCTATTATTCCACGAGTGCAAATGGCAGCATTACAGGCCATGGATGGATTCTGGATAGAGCCATCTTTCCTACACCTAAGGAGTGCAGCCAAAGGGAAACACACACCCCATACATTTGTTTCCTTGCCTGGCTCAGGTCATCATCACAAGTAACTGAAGGGATCAACAGATTCTATCGCGTCCCTAATGGTCTCCACCAGTCTTTGTTGCATGCAATATAGAAAGGAGAATATTCCCTAGCATCCCCACGGGTAACAGCATTCAAAGATAACAGTGCACGCTTATCAGAACACTCCTATGTATTTATAGAGTACCTGGGCTATTTGTTCAAAAGGAACAAAAACTGAGCTGTTAAGCCCACTGCCTTTATCTGGACATGGGAGCATTCTACGGATAAAAGATATGTTTGGTGCAAGCCCTTATCACCTTGAAGCAGGATCTTGACTTAAACATATTGCAGGTGAATTCAGGAGTGGTTTATAAACCCATTTTAAGGGGAATTATTTTTTTCACTCAACTCTTCAGCACCCTCCTCCCAGTTAAACCCAGTTAAAACTTGTTCTTTGGAAGATCTTTTCTACCAGATTTCATGTACACATTCATTTCAGCAGAACTACTTATTTAAAGCACCAGGCGGCACAGCTGCCACTCAAGTCTTAAACAAACACACAGTAAAACTGCTTTTTGGATTCTTAACGGATAACCAAAGCCTTCTAGAGGACATCAGTTACTCCTTCTGATACTGCCAACATTGGCTTTCCTCTACATTTCTCCTGAGGTTCTGTAAAATCCCCGATGGGTCTTAGCCCATCTTTCAGACCTACTCACCCATAGCCACAGGAAACTTATCCAAGTCTTGGGGAAGAGAGAAGCAAGAAAAAGGCATGTGAGGATCTATATAGCTTGTAAAAACCCAATGAAAGCTAATGAATGAATTAGCTAAGTACTCAGCACCTGAAGGGCTGACCCACAAAGTGACCCAAATAACTTCCCATGTCCTTGAACAACCTGGAGCTTTGCCCACACCTGCAATCAGTTGGTGTTTGTTATTATTTCCTCCTTCTAATGCCTGTGGAGTCTCAGTGCTGTAACCCAGGCAAGACCTTCAGCACAGGTTGTTTGCAGATTGCTGTGGAAATGAGGGGCTGTGTAGTCTCCTGACTGAGAGCAGGAATCTGGAGTACCCTTCTTTGCATTTATAGCCCCAAACTGGGACATCTTCAGGGAAATCAGTGAAGCTGCCTGTGTCTAATCTACCCTTCATAACACTACCACCTGCCTGTTGCAAGTCCTACTTCCCATTTGAAAAGCATCTGACACAGCCAAATAAAGGAAGTACTAGAACTACAAAAGTATCTTAGTCAATAGGGTATCAAACCAAACACTGAGTATTCTTTGACATAAGAACCATAGATTCATTTTCCATGTGATACACTAAAGAGATCAACCTGAAATCTAGTGCTTCAAGTCAGGATGTTAGCTGTACCAAGCAGATGTTTTTACAACTGACTGGATGGAAAGGCTGAGGTGTTACCCTATCGGTATGAAGACTTGCATTGTCCATGTGTAAATATATTCCTTTATTCATGCTACAGTTTCATGAAAAAGGGAATTTCTATTGCTTTTACAGTGCATAATTCATATTAATTTCCTTGACAAAGTAGTTTTTATGTGTCTTGTGAGTTGATCTTCAGGAACCAAACACAGTTTTTGTGCGGAGAGAAAGGAATTTATTTGTATGGTAAGTAAGTTATTACAGAACTGATCTACTTAACACCACCTATATGCCACTTTGGCACCTCTTGGGCAGGGTTCAGTGTATTTATTCCAGCAGTCTTGGAATGTTTGCTCTAATCCACAGACCACATCCTGCATAATGAAGGGGAGGAGATGGCACAGAAACCCCACAGTGGGACGGTGGAAGCATCACTCGCCCATGGCTGGTTCTAGAGGACATCCTGGTGAGGATTTCTCATTCAGTGCTGTACCATCAGAAAGGACTTCAATGCTTCTAACGTGAAGACAAATATTGCACTGTTTTCCACATGCCAAATAGTGCTTGCCTGAAGCAACAGCTAAAAAGGCCTAAATATTTAGCCACAGCTTTATCACGGCCTTTCTTCTCATGCCAGACTTGCTATTAAGGTTTTCTTCATTTTAGAAATGACTGGGCAAAAGGAGGGAAGAGTGCCACTCTGTACCTTAGGCCCACCAGTGACTCAAATATTTCTTATATCATTGGCAAAGGAGCTGTCAGTGTTTTCTCCTTCAACATAAATCTCTCGCTGTGGAAGCCTACTACCCCCCTCTCACCTTCTCTGTCCTCTGGTTTTCTCCTGACAGAATCAGTGACATGACAGTTCTTAAATAAATCAGCCCCTGGTTGTGTTTTATGATGTCATGGTGAGTGCAGGCCTGACCCTTAGTAATCAGCATCTCGGCACACTGGGAAGCTTCCTGCTTTAACTGCTCTAGCAGCCAAGCAAACTTGCCTACACTGCAGAAATGATGTGAATTACCTCACCTCTGTGTATCGTAATAACCCTTACCACACATTATGCCAAATGTTCAGCACTGAGCTGCAAGGAGCCAAAATGCAGACAAAAACCCAATAATGTCTAAAACAGAGATCAAGTGAAGCTGGGTCCATGCCAGGCTGCGGAGATCGTTCTTCACATCAGCCTCAGATCTGACTCTTGTGCATATGAACTAACGAAAGGGGCCGGGAATAAAACAGCATTTGAGTTATTCTCACAGAGCAGGTACTTAATAATATCCACATTTCCAGCATTTGAATGTTATGCTTTTATTAAGCAAAAACCGACTCCCACCAAATATCCCTCAGTTGCAGTAAAGGCTGTGAGCAAGATTTTATTTCAGCCTGTGAACAAAGCCATATGGATTTCATCTGAGGGATTTGGGGGTTTTGATTCTTATAAAAGTCATGATGTCAAACAAAACTTCAGATCAGTCCCTAAACATATGCAGTGTGACAGCTGACAATGGAAACTACACAATGACATTCTTCAGCCCAGCAACATCTTCAGGCTCAGCAAGAATCAAGCACAAATGTGGATGGGCTTCAGCTTTCCAAATCCAAATGAAAGGAGATGTCTGACACTTGAATTATGCCATCCCACAGCTGGGGAAGCATTATGACAAACACTTTTCCCATGGCTACAAGCCATTCTCAAACTCCTTAGAAGATTCAGTATTCTGAAGAAACTGCAGTCCCATGCCCCTCGCCACACAGCCTTTCCGACTTGAGTATCTCTCCATTCATCTTCTCAACAGTAACCTGCAATATGCACTTTACAATGCCCATCATTATTGTACAGTGCATAGTTCAAAGGACAGCAATCTTAGTGGGAATGCTCATTGCGGGGCTTGGGCCTGTAACCAGTGAGCATCTTTAGTGCTTTCCGGTTAATTCTTTGACATTAATCCAGAATGGAAAGAGGCTTACTCCAACAATACGCCAATTTCTTCAAAAGCCGGATCTCAAGGATCTACAAGAAATCATGGGTTGGAAAAGACCTTAAGATCATCCAGCTCCAACCCCCTGCCATGGACAGGGACACCTTCCACTAGAGCAGGCTGCTCCAAGCCCCTGTGTCCAACCTGGCCTTGAACAGTGCCAGGGATGGGGCAGCCACAGCTTCTCTGGGCAACCTATTCTAGTACCTCACCATCCTCACAGTAAAGAGCCTCTGCCTTAGATCTAACCTGAATCTCCTGTTTAAGCTTAAACCTGTGACCCCTTGTCAGATCACTACAGTCCCTGATGAAGAGTCCCTCTCTGGCTACAGCCAGTAGGAGGGTGACAGATAAAGCAAAATATGACATCGAACAAACTTCTAAACATAGCAAAATAACTATTCTTTGCATATTGTGAGAAGTTGCTTACAAAGACAGCAACACATTTAGGGTTATTACGCATTCTAAAGAAAATTCAGGATATGAAACAAGATCTAGGTTTATTGGCTTGTGCTCTCCTATTCAGCCCAGCCAAAAAGACAAAAAAAAAGAAAGGCCTGTTTAGTTTTAATGCCAAAAAAATTACTAAAACATTTATAGCAGCTGGTCATACTACTGAAAAAACCCCTCAATTAATCAGCAAACTACCGTATGCTTGAAAGAGAACACACAAGTTTCCATTCCTAATAAAGTGCAAAACATTGATTAGTCCAGGACAACACATGAATAAATTACTCACATTCATAATTAGATTTTGCAGTTTCCAGAATTTCTAGATCCTTTTCACACATCATTTATCAATATTCTTTCTTCCATTTCTCTTCGCTTTTACCCCAGGTTTTTTAGAATGATGTCCAAAATAAACAGAATATTTCCTTATAGTTCCCTCTCTCACTTCCTGCTTATGAAAGAATTTTCACTCATGGCCTCTTGCACTTCTTGGAATCAAATTTCTTCCAGAAATCTGCAGCACTGTTTTCCCCACCAGCTAGAATGCAGGATTTTAATTATGAGTATTATTACAATCTCCCTTTCGCTCCCCCATCCCACATTCCTCCTTCTCTGTCCTAATGGCTGGTCCCTTCCAAACCAGCTGTTAGAGGTAAACCTACAAATTTACTGCTTGCTTCCTTAGTATAATGCCCTCTCAACACTGCTTTGCAAGTGCTGGTCTCTCAAAAAATAGGCAAAAACCCAGTAAAGCCTCTGAAATTTGTGACATGGCTTTTCTGTGTGATCTATTTTTAGGTGCACTTTAAAGGTTGTGGAAGGTTTCATCTATCCCCACATACTGGAGTGCCATGGCTCACAGCAGTGGCTTCCCTCACCACAGCTAATGAACACAAGGGCTCGGGGAGCTCTGCACTCACAGCATCCCACACTTCTGCCGTCAGCAAAGGCCATGTAGGTGACACATGGCTCCTCTAGACACAGGTTATGTCATTAATGCCTATAGTAAACAGGTAATTCTGTAATGGATTTCCAGAACTGCTTATAGTAGTTGAAAGAGATTTCATGGTCAAGCGTGAGTTTCCCAAATGAAGAAGAAGATTGAAGGATTGGGGAATTCCCTATGAGGACAATGAAGCTCTCCTTCCAGAGGCATTGCAAACTAAGCTGCTGAAACCATTTGAGAACTGTCTTCAGGTTGAACTTCTTGCCAAGGAAGGACTCAGATAACACTGTCTATATGAGCAAACATTCCAAGCAATATCCCATCACATTTTAAGTTAAAACTATAGATTTTATTTTTTGATAGTGCTGACAACAGATATATTTTAGCTAGCAGAACCCTCCAGGATACTGAACTGAAGGAGAACACAGGCATAATGTTTACTCCGATTTCTAGTAATGCGTAGGAACAAATCTGTCTACTGTGATTATTTAATTGCCTGGACTTTCTCTCCCTAGTACAAGCATGCATGTGAGCTGATATGTATATTTATAGGCATAGACAATATATGTTTACATATATATGCATTTTGAGCAGACTATTCCAAAACTAATCTGGGAAGGACAGTAACACAGTACTTACTTACTCTCAGCTGCACTCCACGAAAGGCTCGGAAAGAATTGAATACAGATTTGTTTTCATGTGGCACTTTGCAAGTGAGACACATAAATTCAGTTCCTTAGGAAGGTTTTACAGAGCTGGAACTAACAAGGTGAATGCACTCAGCTGTGCAAAGGTTTTTCTTAACGTGCCACACCTTTTGGGGAGTTATTTTCCTACCCGTCAAATTCTTCACAAGAGTATCAGTCTCTGAAACTTAAAAGCTTGAGGTTAGATAGAGGAAGGGTGATAAAAATATCAGATGCCTTGCACAGGGAAATTACAGGAAAATTGCACCAAATATGAAAAAACAGTGATTGCTGATGGTGCAGAGATTTATAGATATTTATACTTCTCAGAATATCAGGACCAAACCTCTTCAGCATCCTTTAATCAACAGTTAAAATGTGCCATTTCATATGCATTTTAACAAAAATATTTTAACACACTGATGATAGCACCTGGTATTATTTGTGGAGTATTATAATACTACATTAGAATGACAAACTGGACACAGACAGAAGCAAAGTATATATATTTCAAACTGTTTGAACTCAGGTGTTGAATTTCCCAGTATCTAAACACTGTGGAAAAAATGCCCTTTAGCTTTGGGGCAATTGTAATTGCATTTCATCTGTAAAGATCTGTAGAACACGTATCTTGGGCCAGTAGCAGAAGTCAGCTTAATAAGTGACTTGAATTGAATGCATAGGAAGCAGAGAAACCTTATAAACACATAAATCATCCAGCCAAACAAGCAAAATGGAGTTATGATCAATCATAAACCTTGGATAAGCACATTCAGAGTAGCAAGTATAAGCTGTGTATATGTGGTTCCCAGATCAAGTGTGTTTGCAAACCTCACAGGCTTGAGAATTACAAATGTCAAAAGTAAGATTATAAAGAAACTGTTCAAGAGCCAAGAAAAAAGGTTCATTGAATAAACAGTTTGCAGTGATTATTATGACCAGCTTTAGCCCAAGTCATGCTTTAGGATGATGATTGTCCTTTCAAGAGAGAGCAAGGTGGCTAGAAGATTTTGACAGGTTGCCTGATACTGTTGAATAAGGGGGTATACTTTTGAGCACAAAATCCCTTTTTGGAGTTTAAAAAAGAAAAAATGTTAAGTAAAATACAGCTTGGGAATAATTGTTCCAAGCTTCACTTATGTTCATCACTTGAAGAAAGGCTTGTAAACTCAAAAGCTTGTCCTTTTTCCCATCTGTACACAAGCTAATTCTCCCTATAGGGCTTACCAGTCCTGTGTGCTCAGCCCATCATAGAGCTGCAACAACAGGCTACTACTGCTTTAAGGGCAGTGATGGTAAGAAAGAAGCTCAGCATTTCAAAAGTCTCAGAAAGTTCTCCTTCAAGGTTTCAGTTTGGGTCATTTTGTTTCATGATGAAACAACTTCAGTCCAGAGAGCCAGAGCACTATCCAGCCTGGCCAAGTAAATCCAGGTCACCCAAGAAAGTCTTGAAGCAATCCTGAACAAAGACCATACATTCCTAAGTAAATCTGAAGAACACATTATGAGATGAAATTAATATCTCTGATAGTGAAAAGTAATGAAATTGGCCCTACCTGGCTGCTATGTGATCAAACCCAGTCATAGTGGTCTACTTGTACAACCGACAATGTTAAGTCTTAAAGAGAAGGCAGCCCACTCCTCCTTGCATTGCCTGCACAGCTCTCCAGCACTTGGAGAGGCACCCACTGACTGTAAGGGTGACATGCACCACTTCCCTTTTGATTTACCATTTCTGAGAAATCCATTTTCAGATTCAGAAACTAATTTTCATCTGAAACAGATTAAAAGCAGTACTGGAGATGTCGTTGCTGTGTGGCTCAGAAGATCACAAAACCCTAACTTCATTAGATTTGAGTTTATTTTCTATTTGTAGTGATTTCTCCAAAATTACTTTAGCAAGGCTGATTGATGAAACCAGTAGCTAATTCTTCACCATGTGTAAATACATTGCTGAATTAATGAAGGAAATTTGTTTTTTAGAGGTGGTGGGCCTAGATATTTTCATTATCTTCCATAATTTCACACAACCATACATTCCCATCCCTCCTCTTTCCATTTTGCTGCTTTTCCCCAGTATTAGTCATCCATTGTACACTGCTTTCTCTTCCTAGCAGTTGACCTTGCAAATGCTTTCTCATATAAGAAATTCCACTGCCTTCAATGGGAGCCTTCTAATAAGTAAGGTTTTTTAGTATAAAGCACTAAGCTGTACATTTTTTGAAGCAGGAAATCCTCTTTATCTGTTTTGCAAAAGATGGTAAATAATAGCCCCAAGCGAGACAATTCACAAGAGTAAATGGCTCAAGAAAACTTGCATCTGGCATACATATACAATTAGGTTTCTTTACACTCCATGATTTTTTTCCCAGTTTTTCCAGGGAAGGAAGGAAGAATGAAGCTTCAGGGGTGGGAAAGTTATAAACGACATTCCATGAAAAATACTTCTTAAAGAAGATTTTTTCCCCCTCTAGATTTCTGTCCCTCATCAGTAGGAAGCTAGTTTTTAGACACGTTTCTTTTTCAACGGTGTAACATAAATAGCACCAGTGTAGAAAGCCTGAAGCTCTACAAGTGATTTCTTGATCTCTTCCTGCAACACCAGACAGTGTAAGAGAGGTCTTCCAAGGGCACCTCCCATGCCACCAGCACTGCCACCCCACACAAGCCAAAAGCCCCAGGTCTCCTTACCACGGCCAACGCTGAAGAATGTACAAACATGTGGTTAATGATCTTAGCAGAGACTCACTTCTGGGGCCCGGCGTGTCAACTGTTTTCACATTTACCCTCTTCTTTGCAATGACAAGGGTTATAAACTTTAAGGGGGGAGGTTGTTATGGTTTTATTTCTATTTTTTTTTTTTTAATGAACGCTTTTTTTTTGGTGGGGTTCTTTTTGATCTTAGTAGCTAAACTGGGGCTTTCGGGAGAGACAGTAAAGCTCAGGTAACTTCACATGTCTCTAAATTACACTGAGGTGCAATGACATAGGGGAATTGGGGTTCCTTACACCATGCTACAGTGCTTCGCTGTGCTGGTGTACCTGCCACCCCAGTACAGCTCTGTCACGAGCCCCAGAAGAAGTAGGAAGGAAGGAGGGACAGCAATATGAGCCCTCTCGCAGTGCTCCTGGTGTGTGTGCAGCACAGCCAAACCAGGAATCCCTCCAACGACGGGGTAATTTGTCTCGTTTTAGTCAATTAAGCTTATTTGCATATCTGAGGTCAATCTTTTTTCCTGTTATTCTAGCAGCAAATGCACACCAAGAGACACGCTGATACACTGAGTGGAAAATCATGTGTTTGTATATGCCCATTGCGGAAGTCAATCACAGTAAATGATATGACAAATTATGTGATTCCTTCTCGAAATTGAATCCTGTGATGTTTATGCAGAGTATAAGGATACTTATGCCTTTAATGCAACAAGCCTGCTTTCTATTTACATAGATGAATGAAACATTGCCCTGGCATTACACGGAGTAAAGTGTGCAAATTCTAAAGCCTTCCATAGTCCCTGGATATAAGAGTGCATTCATATGTTTGCATTTAACATGAACAAATTTATGATCTGATGTGGATTCCTCTGAGTACAGATGTATTCCAACTATTTGCTGAGTCCTAATTTTGAAGGAATAAATACGAGTGATTTGGTGGGGGCTGGGGGGGAAGAATTATTTTCTATTTATTTTTAAGGTTTTCAGTGCAATGCAGGCTCTGGGTTTTTTTTATTATTGGGTTGGTCAGGGGTTGTCTATGATGGTTTAAAGGATACAGGTAGCAAGAAAGAGCATATTAGTAGAAGTCAAGACTGGGAAAGTAAATCAAACACCTCCAGATCTATTTGTTCATTTTGTAACTGCAGATGGTCCAGGTTTATGAACACTGCAAACAGAAACATACACTGAAAGGTCATCTTTTGCTGTTGACACTGCCAACAGTTGTATAAGGTAATCCGCATAAATCCACACCATTACCCTCAAAACCATTTCAGACAAAAATGACACATTTTGTGATTGGAGCTTCTGTAGGAAGGCAGAGAAGGAGAAACAAAAGGTGATCACATCTCTTGCACGGAGCCATGCAACTGTCTGGTGAAGAGTTTCCCCTTACATCAAGGAACCCCTCTGAATAGGAATTCAGGTCTTGTTCTCAGTTTCATATAGATACTCACGACCCAAAGAGGATGTGAACCCAGCAGGGACTATGCCTCGCTGCTCACGGTCCCTTTTACCCAGGGTGTTTTTCTTGATGTTATATACAAGGAGACAAGGGGCACCCTGGCTTTCCCAGGACCTAGTTAAGTCACTCTTAAAGCCTTTCTGTGCTGATAGTGTGCTTTAAAGGGCTCAGTACAGATCCCAAAGCACATGTTTCAGTATGCCGGTTGTGGTTCAGGTTAGAGATAACTGCATTAGAATAGGATATATTTTAGGCTCAGGATCAAAGTTTACATTTGAGGCCAAATCAAGGAAAAAGTCTGATGTTTCAGTAATCACGAGAACAGTCCTAATCATACTGATATGCTTTCAGTTTCCACAGTGCTGGTAATCTCACAGATCAATCTGATTTTCCTGAAACTTTTGCCATCTTGAAAAGTGGGAAATGGAGAAGTTGCAGCTATTTGCATAATTTAAAATCTGCTCTGGAACAAGACCCATTGGAGCAGAATTGGAAAGAAGTCTGTATCCAAACACAGCTTTAGATCTAATAGAGATTATATTCCTGGTTCTGTTTTGTCCTCTCTCTCATGCACACAAATACACATTTTTCAATAATCAGTCATCTTACTTAAGCATCAAACTTACATGTCTCAGTGTTGTTTCCTTTGATGTAGTTGGCCAAATTCCCACTGATTTCAGTAGGAGGAGGGTCAGAACTAATGTGCATTAGTGAAAACATTCAAACACATATGCTGGCTGGCAGATATTTAAAAAGCTATGGAGTTTTTAACAATTCAAAGCATATAACCTGTCTTTGATATGACTTAATTTGCCTGCATGTCAGAAAGAAAATGTACTTCATATCGCGTGTCTTCCTGAAGTACCCTTTTGATGTAAATGTTCTGGCTGCTGATTAGCAGTTGTGTCCTTTCCTTGGGAGACCTTCTGTGTCCAAGCTGGTCTCCTCCTGGAAACAAACACCACAAGTCAACAAACTGAACCAGACCTGATGGAATCTTTGTTGTCCCTAATCATTGTCTATACTGAAACCAGAGGATACACTGGTTTCAGGGAGCCAGATTATTAGCAGTATTTATGGATATTATGATCTAGGAAAGAAAGGTCAAATGCTGCTTTCAACAAAGTCAAGGTGGTGCTTCTTGCAGGTGCAGCAGTAGAGGGCTAAGATGATCTGATGAAGTAGTGAGTTACCACCAAGCCTTTGAAACACAGAAAAGGCTATTTTGCAGAGTCCAGGGCCTTTAAGGAAGGGCTGCACTATAGCACCAGGTATACAAACCAGATTCAGTCCAAACAAACACATCATACAGCAAACAGTACTAAAGATATGCATTTCTCTGCCAGAAGTAGAAACCCAGAACATCTGCAAACCACTGACACTCTCGGTCAATTAAAAATGAAACTGCTGGACATTGCTTTAACGGTGACCAGGAGGAAGGACCACTAGGACACTGGTGTGGCAGTGAAACTGCCTTTAGAGAATTCAGAATTTACTAACAGTTAAAAATAAGGCGAATGCAGGCTAGGAAAGCCCAGAGAAGCAGCTTCCTGGAGGCAATGGTGAGGTTTTGTCAGGGTTTTTTAGGCTGTGTGCCGAATTCCCATGGAGAGTAACGAGAGATAGTAGCCAAAGTGTAGGCGTGCATTTATTTCTTACAGAGAGTTCGATCCCTATTTAAAGGCTAAAGTCGCATCATCTGGAAGACAGGGCTTTTATTTTTAGAGGCAACATACTTTATGTTTCTGGCAGCAGATCCAAGGTAAGGATTTTTCAAGCTCCTTTGTGATTCAACTTTTTAACTTCAATTCACTTTGCTACTCTCAGAACACGGCATTTATACGTACTGCAAAATCTCAAATTACCTGCAGCTTTGATACATATGTTACCAGATAAATCACTGCAAATACATATATATGTTTGTGTATTACTCTTCCCTAAGGAAATGAGCCCATGCAATCACACACTTTACCTCCTTCTAAACTTCTGAAATCTTTCCCAAATGGCAGCCACATTTGACAAAGTACTACAGGTCACGGGGATTACTAAATTCATAGAAACACAGTGATAGTCAGTAGCTAGGTCAGTGCAATACCAAAACCAGGAGACTGAGTTTTGCAATTAAACCTTCTATGTAGCAGTAGGCATCTGACCAAAGAGTACACATTGAACTAACTGGACAGTCAAGGTAGGAGTAGCTCCTAACAGTCACGACACGTATCTTCCTCAGGAGTTTTTACAGTGCAAGAAATACAATGGACAGCAGAGGGCAAATCTGAAGGCAACCCTGTCTCACCTGAACTGCTGCTTGCAGAGCAACCCACTGAGGAAATGTTAATTACTGCTCATTGGAGCTTGTTAGTGCATGGGAGAACCTACTTCAGTTACACATCTTCCTTTGTCACAGTTCTGTCTGTGCCATACCACACACCATTGAAAGCAACTTGGTACATGAAAGGAAGAAGTATGGTGTGGTACCAAATTTGCGTTCCATTTCACAAAGGACAGACCTTTTCTTCGAACAGTAAACATTTTAATGGTTTGAAGAAGGACAAAACTCTCAGGTAACATGTTCTCCATAAAATAGTCTGCCCATAGTTACATTTTTTTTAAAGCTGATTTCAGAAAATGATTAAAATAGATTATCATCTTTCCTGATCCTTCAGGTTTACGTCAAAGGTGAACAGTGTGAACTTGTAATGGGTTTAACCCTAATTAATTAGCCAAGGTGGAGTACTTGCATACCAGCATAAATTATATGCATACTTAAAGACCAATAGCAAATCCTCATAAATTCCCATGGAAACACACCTAAACGCCCTTTTCCAGTTAACACAGCAAAATGATAGTTCTAGACCTTGTCCTGACATTTGCTGCAGTGACATTTATTAACCAGATATCTTTTTCCATTACTGAAAGATGAAATAAATCTTTTCGCTCATTAAGATGTAAGAAGGTGGATTTAAGAACCTGTCTACATTTTATTGCATGACAAACTATACAGCCATGACAAGCAGCACAGAAGGACTATTACTAGGTCCTCATGTTTCCCTATAGAACTGGAAAAAGTAATTGCAACAAAATTGGTGCATTTGTCCACAAAATAGCATTGTATGAGCTTTTCAATGAGAATGTAGACCTCAGAGCAGCCTTCAAACATATGAAAGGGGTCTACAAGGATAATTGAGAGGGACTCTTCATCAGGGACTGGAGCGACAGGACAAGGGGTGATGGGTTCAAACTGAACCAGGGGAAGTTCAGGTTAGAGCTAAGGCAGAAGCTCTTCCCTGTGAGGGTGCTGAGGCGCTGGCACAGGGTGCCCAGAGAAGCTGTGGCTGCCCCATCCCTGGCAGTGTTCAAGGCCAGGTTGGACACAGGGGCTTGGAGCAACCTGCTCTAGTGTGAGGTGTCCCTGCCCGTGGCAGGGGTTGGAACTGGATGATCTTAAGGTCCTTTCCAACCCAAACCATTCTATGATTCTATTATGTGGAAAAGAAAAGGAGCGTTTCTAAGGTCAAACATAACATTAAGGAAGCAAGGCATCCTGTTGGGAAACATGTAGAAATCTTCACCTTAACTTCAACTGGAGCCAGTTTTGGCTAAAGGAAAATTTATAAGGCACCATTAAAATTCCCTTTTCCAGTTTCCAGTGTGTTCTGTTCCTAGCAAAATAAGTTTTCCAAAGTATGATACATACATGTAGTAAAGAATAAACCTAATTATATTAATAAATGCTTAACTGATCTTTCACAATACACATTTGTGTAGAGTTTTCCCCAAGAGTATGCAGACTTGCAAGTCTTTCCTCAAATTATCTTTGAGAAGTTCTTTGTAACATTAGCCTGAATTCGGCCTACAGCTCTTGGCCTTTGAGGTGCTACCCCTCTTTTGAATCTACATTATGGTCACACAGTGGGTTCTGCAAACAAAGGAGATTTCCTGGTCATTTCAGCTGCATTCTGGTGTTTTAACAGTTAGATAATCAGTTAAAAGAAATGCTTTATACATGCATAGTTACAAATGCACATAATTTTGCACAGTCAGAAATGAGTGATAAATCGCACAGAGCATTAGCCCCATGTTTTCCTGAACTGGGGCTTAATTTTTTAACACAGAGAAAGTAAACTCATTTTCAAACTCTCTGAAGAATAGCACAAAACTCACTGTAGTTAGTGGTATTCCTTTCAGTGCCTCTGCTGCATTTGGACTTGCCTTTTTTCCTTCTTGTAATTATAGAACAGGATGTCTACCTTAACTTTCAGTTTCTTGAAGAGTGAAAGGAAGCTGATTTATGGTGCGTAAATAGCCTAATATTACTGTAACATGCTTTTGGTTGCTCATGAGTATTCTGTAGTTGTGTAGATCATACAACGTAACAAGTGAAAGACGAGCAGCGTATCCAATTTTGAAAGGGGGTGTTCATAGTTTTTTGTTGGGCTAAAACAAATTTCACATATTTCATAAGGGGGAATATGCTAAATTTACTCGACACAGTGCATTATGCAAATACAGTAGACTTGGGAAGATTTCAGGCAGCTCACCCAGTTTTTCCTAACCTTCCTCTGTGAGGATACAGCATCCTTGGCCTCCGAAACCCTTTCTGCAAGGCACAGTGTATTAAACTTATTACAGATTATTTGTGGAAAAATAGCTTCTTTGTCATTCAAGATGTGTTTTTAGGCCTATAATTTCCTTCAAGTGAGCACAATTCCACTAACAGCAGTATATTATTTTGACAGTAAGTCAGTTGGCATAAGACTTCATTGTGTATGCCTTTTGTTTATATAATCCTTCCTAAGAGTAACAAGGTGTTTACTGTTCAGCAAACACATTTTATTTTAACTGCCAACAGTAAAACTGTCTGATAAAGTTTGATTTAGCTAAAGAAAGCAAGTTCTCATTTAGCCCAAATAAATCCATGGTGCTATAGACAGCTGTTTGGAGTACATAATCCCCCAAGCTCTTATAGCGAGGCAACTCTTGCTATTGACTGAGCGAGAGAGAGCAGGCTCAGCTGTTCAGGATGTGCTCCATTACAACTGTAATCTATAGCATCGCAGTGCCATATTGTGAAAGCATTACTCACATTCAGCAGCACTGAAGCAAATACTCCTCTGACAGATGCTCTGCAGACTGACAGCTGACACCCTAAGCTGAGCTCTATAGATTTCTCACTAAACACGTCCTGCAGCCCGGATCGATGTGGTCTGGCTGTCTGCTTCTCCCCGCTCTCCTGCAAAGAGAACAACATCTAATACCATTTCGGAGAGATTCTCAGGGAGTTAACTGTCTCCAAGTGGAAAAAGTTCAGATTTCAGAGGAACAATGAACACAGACACTGCTCAAAATAACAGCATTTTGCTGCTTGAGAGAAAGAAGAATTCATAAGCCTAAAGGCATTTTTTCTTCCATTTTATGGCTGACTTTATCCAGGCATAGTTTGCCAAAGAAATGTGATTTTTAAGGCTGATATTACAAAAACTTTTGGGAGCAGCAAGGGAGAAATAGCTGATCTGTCACATGGGGTCCAAAAATGTTGTAGCAAATGCAAAGCAAAAAAAGTCTCCAATATTTGCTTCCTGCCAAAATCAGAATATACAGTATGTACCCAGGCAGGATGTGTGTAATAAGCCAACGCTACACTTCCATTTTAAAGACAAAGCTGTAGAATTAATCGTTTTACTGTAGCAACTACAGCAATCTTCTAACTTAAAGCACTGGTAAAGTAGTTTACCCCTTCCTTACCCCTCTTTTTCTTTTTTAGGACTACTTCATTAACACTGCTCCTGTTCCCATTGAAGTCACCAGCAGAACTCCAGTAATTCCCTGAGAACAGAAGCTGGCCCATAAAGCAGTTGTGGTTTGGAAAATCCTTTCAGGAATGATAATTAGTTCAAAGCTGAAAAGCAGTCACTTACCTACAGTGAACATAAGAAACAAGCAAAGAAATGAACACAAGCTGGTTTTGAAGTGCAGCAAGGGAGGTTTAACTGTAGTTTCTGTACTGGCATTTAGGGACAATTGATTTGGGTTTTGTTCTCTGATATTATTTGTGCCATCTTCAAACAGTGTAAAATGCCAAGATTATAATCCTAAATTAGATCTGGGAGTTCCTGGAAGGGCAACAAGCTCTGCTTCTGATTTTCATCCTGCCACAGTGCACATTGCATAGAAAGACAAACAGATGTGTATGCCTTCTTGGAGAAGGATTACCAGAGTAGGGTTAATTGCAAAGAACTGAAATGCCTCCTTCTAACAGAGCAGCTTCATGTTTTGAAAGCACATCTTGTGGCCGCTTTTCAACTTTCAGTGTGTTGATTCACTCCTTGTTTGGTTGGACTTTGCCTGTAAACTCACATTGCATTAGTTTTGTAAATGTATACATAAGAGGTAAATGATTATGTGATAATTGAATGACAGCTAGTCATTGAAGTGTGGTTAGTTGAGCTTTGCTGGATGCCAGGTGCCCACCAATCCTCAATCTCTCTCCCCTTCTCAGCAAGACAGGTTGGGGGAGAAAATAAGATGGGAAAAAACTCATGGGTCAAGATGAAGGCAGTTTAACAAAGCAAAAGCAAAGGAAACCAGAAGATTGGTTCTCTACTTGCTATCAGCAGGCAATGTCCAGCCACTTCCCAGGAAGTATGGCATAGCGGTTGCTCCAGAAGACAAATGTCATAATAAAGACTGCCCCCCACCCCATTTCTCTTAGCTTTTATTGCTGAGCAGGGGTCATACAGTATGGAATATCCCTTTGGTCAGATTGGGTCCTGGCTATGTCCCTACCCAAGATCTTGCCCACTTCCAGCCTATGGGTGTAGGTGGAATATTGGAAGGACAGCCTTGATGCTGTACTAGCACTGCCCAGCAGTAGCCAGAGCACTGGTTTGTTATCAACACTGTTTTAGCTATCAATACACAGCACAGCACTATGAGGGCTCATATGGGGAAAATTGACTCCATCTCAGAGAGAGCCAATACACACAAACACAGAAAATGGAATAACTGGTAATGGTGTTGCAAGAGAGGGAGGCAAATAACCAAGCGTCTTTACAATTGGAGTGGGAAACTAAATAATGCCACTGAAAATATTTAGGATCATCTGTTAGATTTCTCTCTGGTTTCCACAAACTGCTGTTGTGTTCTAATTCTTGAACACACTTCTGCAGAAGAGCAGAATCTCTGTGGTTTTGCATAGTCATATCAGAAATCCCACTTATTTCTACAATATCAATCCTGATAACAAAAATTCCACAAATAAACCACCCTCAGCAATACTTGCTAAAATCTGTAAAAAGGTTAAAAAGATTTGCTCCTCTTAGAGCAGCTTTGGTGGTGTGACTGAATTTGTATTGATCACCTCAATGCACAGTGTTACATACGTGTTTGGACACCTGCACCACAGGCCAGCAGTGTCCTCGGTGCATGTCAACTTAACTGATGCCCTGCTTGAATACATGGTGCACCTAATTAACAAATGAGGAAGACCTGGTACAGGAACACACTGCTGTTACCTGTGTCTGCCATTATTCAATCAATAAAACCACACATTAAGCTCTACACACTAAGAGAAAGAATCTAATTACAAAATCACGGCACTCATAGAAAAATCAATAAACATTAACACAACATACTCAATGGATTAGAGAGATCTTTGACAGAAAGGTATGCCCTTGCTTCACATAAACTAATGTAGCTCTAAGTAAGGAAAACCATAAAACTGCACTGCTTTGTACAAGAAGCTATCACAATCTCATCAGTGTAGATAGCTGAGAGCCAAAGATGATGCAACCCCAAAGGAAAAACTGGCAAAGAGCAAATACAGCCTTGCAGGAGGTAGGACAACCACTATCAGCAAAATCAGATTGCCCAAAATCAGATTGCCCAAGCCATGTATCTCATCACAAAATCATCCCAACAATTCAAAGCAGGTTCCTCATTTTGTTTGATCCTTTAGAGTCAGAACAAGCAGTTTTTATAGGGTCCTGTTTCGCCTTTAAAACACTTAGTCACTGTTACTGGAGAGCAGTTTCATATTTGATAGTTAGCATCACCTTTCAGTGATCATTCTGCTGACACTGATGTTAGCACACAAACAAAAACTTCTGGCCACAAGTGGTTTAATGGCTGCAATTGTGTTCCGATTTTTAAAGCAGCTTCCAGATAAGAATTTCAGGGCATTTCCCAATGACAATGCCATTTTATAAAGGGTGAAACAAGGTACCAGATAGCTAACTGCTTAGAGTCAGCCTTGCCCAGCCCTTGACCTTAACACAATTGCAGCCAAGCTTCATGTTGATTTTGGGAAGAAGGCTCTGTATTCGTCTCTGCCAGGTCTCCATCAGCACACAGGCATCGCAGGGGCTTAGTGCCAAGGCCACCACTGGCTCCTGGGCTGCAGCCCCCAGGGCTTCCTGCTGCCTAGTTAAGGCACACTGACCATCAAGGGTTGCTCCAAGGGAATGCTCCACTTTGCCTGGAAAAGCAAGCCCAGAGTGGCACAGAGGAGCAAGGAACTCGTACCCTGTAGATTGTACACATCATCTTCCTTCCAGGAAGCAATGGAGAGGCAGGCACACAAATTGTCAACAGTTTGGCAGCCCATATTCTCCACTGGTCCTTCCTCAGTGCCTCCAGCAGAGCAGAGAGTTTGATGGAGGATGTCCCTAACATACTGTCTCTTTTTTCTCGACAGTGTAGCTGGATGCCAGCAAGAGAACCAGGAAGGGGAGAAATGGCCAGCAGCAGTGGCACTGGGACCCAATATGTAGAATCACAGAATGGTTTGTGTTGGAAAGCACCTTAAGAACATCCAGTTCCAACCCCCTGCCACGGGCAGGGACACCTCCCACTAGAGCAGGTTGCTCCAAGCCCCTGTGTCCAACCTGGCC
>NW_009943115.1:0-17051 GCF_000696875.1 Nestor notabilis | reverse complement strand
TCCCTCTGCAGCATCCTTGTAGCCCCCTTCAGACACTGGCAGCTGCTCTGAGGTCTCCACACAGCTTCTCTTCTCCAGGCTGAACAGTCCCAATGTTCTCAGCCTGTCTCCATACGGAAGGTGCTCCAGCCCCTGATCATCCTCGTGGTCTCCTCTGGACTCACTCCAACAACTCTATGTCCTTCTTATGTTGGGGACAACAGAACTGCATGCAGTAAATGCCTAGTGAATATCAAAACATCAGGTATGAAACAAAGCACTGTAGGGTGCAACTTGAGAGCACATATACACCAACCAACGCAAAGACGGATGAACTCCTCAACAATGATGTTACTGAGGCTTGCAGCCACTAAGAGCCACAAGTAAGCCAGTAAAAGCCATCAGCTTCCTACTGGACACAAGCACTTCGATATTATTGGGGCTATTGCTCTAAGCGTCCTGAATATTCAGGTTAGAGTGACCTTGGCTGGACATGACAGCCTGTACAACAGGCTTTGTATGTTCCTGTCTTTTTGCAGATGTTGCAGAAAACACTCACTCACGTGTGCAGCACATCTGCAGCAAAGCCATGGAAACCCCTCAGCTCAGTCATGTTTTCCAGCAAACAAAAGTAAGGCTGAAATTGACCCTTACATCTGAAGATCTGGCATCAGCATTTACAAAAACTTAGATAGTATTTCAGTTCTACTTTGGAGGCTGAAATATTTTGACTGATGTTGTGTAGGAGGGTGATTTTTATTCTGCTGTAGTGAAATACACAACCATTAGCAACTGAGAATAGAAAAGTGTATTTCTGAATACCTGGTTTGAGGATTATTTGTCTCCTAGGCTTTGGGAATTACCAAGAAAGAGGGACTTCCCTCATGCTTAGAAATTCATTAGAAGAATCTTTATAGTCTTTTTTGTAACCATCCACCTCTACCATTATATTAGAGCAAATATTGTTAAAAGCTGTGAAGAACTTACATAAACTAAATACAGCCTATAGAAACTGGAGAGGAGGGTAAGGGAGGGAAGGGGAAGGAAACCAAAACCAGGAAAGATAGCATACACGACTATAAAATAATTTAACTCTTTTAGAGAGGAATCTGGGCATATCTGCTTTATGTGTGCACTGCAAACACTATATTAACTGTGGCAGTAGAAGCACATCAAACAAGAACCAGATACATCATAGAATTCTTTACTGTTCAGATTTTATATTAAATCTCGCCATGGGCTTTATTTCATTGTTGTTTCAAACTCTCAAGGAGTTTTCTGGTCCTTGTCTTCAAGATTGCGCACATGTGATTAACAGCAGTGTATATTCAAGGAGCACACAACTACAATTACATTTTGCAGTGCTTCCAGGTCTGGCCTTCAACTGCAAGCTCCAGATAAAATATCTTTTATATATATTTTCTATTATTATCATATGTAGCATCTATTGATTCTTTGAAAAAGGTTAGAAATGGAAGAGACCCACCATACCAAACAGCAAGACAAAGCTAAGATGGACAATATTTCACAACCAAGCACCTCTAAACAATTTGACATTGTGAGGCAGTTTCTTCAGTTCCTTCAGGAAATTATCTCATCACCCAGAAGGGCAAAGCACAGGGGAATTTTCACCTGAAACTTCACTCGGGTTTTCACTGTCCAAATTGAACTGTTTCATCTGCATGGAGCTGCCAGTCAATAGCCCCTCTTTCATGCACTTTAGGTCTGCAGCAGAGAAGATTGGTAAAACGACAGCCAAGCATGTTCTGCTTATTCCATTGCCAGTGCTTCAGCTGTGTAGCTTCCAGTATGAACTTTCCATGTACTCTCTCAGGGACCTGTAGCTGGTACAAGGAAATAAACGTTATTTCACATCAAAAGCTACTGTACTTGTATTTTATATCTCTTGAATATACAGGCACATGTAGAGTCATAAACCCAATTAGACTAAAGAGGGCATATGCACATCCTTAGAGAGAGAAAGCTCAGTCCTGACAATGTTATACATTTTGTCTACAACTGTGTATATGTTTACACAGGCATGTGCATGTGTGTTCTGTCATATGGTACGGCTGCATTCAGGACAGCTGAAGCTATAAGCTTCATATTTATGTGACAGCAATGTGGAAGCTCTCCTCTGATTAAACAGAAGTTTCTCAATACTTTTCATTTCTCTCCCACCCAGAGAGAAACGTTTTCTGCGTTTCATGATCAGCACTTCAACATTTGCAACTGAATCATCGCTCCCTCTTTCTAGACAAAGAGATTTCTGAGCCCCTGTTTGGAACATAGTGCATGCATCCATTTCTCCTGTACGTGGCCAGAAAGGATGAGCTACAGTCTGTTCTGACCTTGTCTGCGCTCCCCTCAGAAGCCCTGTGTACCTGAGAAGAGGAAGTCTTTGCAGTTTTCTTGGGCTTTGTTACCCCTTTTTCCAGAAGCTCTTGGTCCAAACTGCTCTTTGCTTACAGGCTGCACTGGAACAATAGCAGGGGGAATAGAGTCTGCTCTCATGTCTTGGTTTGTATAATATTAACATTTGCACTGAAAAAATAAATGCTCAGGCACACAAGTCTACAAGGAGAATAAGCTTTCAGATGAAATCGCCTCAGAAACCAAGGGAAGTCTTCCCAGTGCTCTCTCTGGGAGCACTTTGGACGTGGTACGTAGTGCCCATCTTCCCATTGTCACAAAACAGGAGAGCTCGGTGTGCCTTTTTCCTTCCTTTTCTTTTTGTTAAGTAAATGAAAACACCACTAAAATGGAACCAGGCCAAATTCTCTGCCGTGGAAGAAAGAGGTCAACTGTGTAGACTTCAGGGCACAGCTTTGCATTTGTAACACTAAAAAATGTGGCTGAATGTTTTCCTGATCTCATTTTTTAAACGTGTTTATTTGATTTTATTTTGCCAGCAAATTTATGCAAGTATGATTTATATGTAATAATCCCCATCTTTTTTTAATTACTTTGCCATAAAACCTGAATAACTCCCCCTACTTTGATCTCCAACACATTCTGGAGAATACTGCAGCAGGCATGCCTAAATCAGTTAAGCCACGCACAGAACTGTTCCTGGAGGGAAGCTTTCCCACATCAGAAGATTGTGTAATAAAACTTAACACAGCTCATTAATTTTCTCTCTTAACCAATGCATCTGACAAGAAGTGACTTTGAAAACCTAAAGGAATGACACAACTCTTATGCTTTGCGTGAAACATCTGTTTCCAGCTCCTTTGCTATTAAATTGACATCTTTTTATTTGAAAAGTTCCTTTTATTTCCCAACTTCCTGCAATTGGTAATGTATATATCCCAAAGAGCTTAAATTCACAGCTTTTAAAACTTGATTAACTAAATGCTGGGTTATTCCTGTCCCAGAGGAAAAATGCCTCTCTCGCACAGACAGATAAAGTGGTACAACTATGCTTTTTAATCAATTATTAAGAATTTGTTTATTCAAGTAATGTCAGACTTCATAAAGCATCAAAACAGACTTCAAACCCCCAAATCATGTAAACACCAGAGTGATTGCATATGAAAAATATTAGCATTCTCGTATCTGGAAAATCAATAGAATGCAAGCATGTCATCCTGGAGCTCTCATCCATAAAGGCCACAGACAAGATCATGTTTCCAACTAGGAAAACCTACAAGGCCAGTCACCAAATCCAAACTTTTGTGCGAGGAGTTAAGATTTTCAGCAGAAACAAAACATCTTCATTACCATGATTTTTCCTTTAAACTCACATCACTTACCTGCCTCTTCACATTATATTGCTCCATTCAAGTTATAGTTTCTGGTATAATGAGGAGGAGAAGACAAAAAAACCAGGCAAGGTTTTCCCAGACCACCTCCTGGCATGGTGCAGGTATCAAGCACGGCTGAATTCTGGAAGCTAATTCAATTCTACACTGAAGAACAAGATAAACGCATTTAATTGCATGTTGGGATGTATAGAAGTTAACTTCTGTTTCAGTACCTCTGGTAAACCAGCTACACCCTACCAAACTAATACAATTTTAAGACCCTTGAACTTGCTCATACGCCCCTGCACCTTCAAAGAAACACTTTTCTGTGTAGCTTAACATTGAGACATCTCTAGGTGTAATAGTTTAGAATTCGTGAGTAAGGCCACAAAATGGATAGGGCTGCATTTAAATAGATTTTTCTATTCCACATAGTTAGCAGGGAGCATGGAGAATTCCAGAAGTTAAAGATTCTCTGCACATGCTTATTAACAGGACTTAACAAAACAGGTTGCTCCAATGTGTTTCTGGAGAATTTGATCAAACATATTCCATGATCTTATTTTTTTTTCTCGCAAAGGAAGTCTCAGCAGCAGGAAACTGTAGTAAAATGGGACTCTCAATCTTTAATTGTAGTGATAGGACAAGGGGTGATGGGTTCAAACTGAAACAGGGGAAGTTCAGATTAGATCTAAGGCAGAAGCTCTTCCCTGGGAGGGTGCTGAGGCGCTGGCAGAGGGTGCCCAGAGAAGCTGTGGCTGCCCCATCCCTGGCAGTGTTCAAGGCCAGGTTGGACACAGGAGCTTGGAGCAACCTGCTCTAGTGGAAGGTGTCCCTACCCGTGGCAGGGGGTTGGAGCTGGATGTTCTTAAGGTCCTTTCCAATCCAAAGCAGTCTGGGATCTGATATGATTAATTTTAGACAATTTGAAGAAAAACAGGTCCATTTTTCATATTAGGGCTTCCTCCCAGTATCTTCATTGCTTTGACAAGATTCTTCTTTTTTCCTAAATGATCCAAAGATTGTCAGCAAAGACCCAGCCCTGGAAGTCATTGAATCTACAGCCATGATTTTAAGTAAGATTAATTGGGCAGCACCTTGAAATCACACCTGCCTGAGTGGAACTATTTAAATATAGCAAGTCCATGCAGGAACCTTTGCTGGATGGGGATCCAAAACAGAAGTAGCTGGGGAATAGTTTGATTATCAAAAGGGAGCTTTTCCCTCCTCTTCCTTCTTCTTAGGCTGCACCATTGGCTTCACATGGCATGTGAACCTGAGCCCAATCTGTGTGCTTAGAGGTTGCTCGCCCTCTGTCCAGTTTCTAGAGGAAGAATGTGAAGTTTTGCCAGATCTATTCTTAAGCCCTGTCAGTCCCCAGTGGGGGCTTTTTTCTAACACACACCATACACATGAATTATGCTTGGAGGAGTAGGTTAGCACATCTTTTAAACTATCTTTACACCATGGAGTAAGTCATGCCCACTATCAAATGAAGCGTTTTACCAGACTGGCAATGAATGCTTTCATTTTACAGTCACAGTTAAACAAAATACTCAACAGAAAGATACAAAGAAGGAAGGGGAGACAAAATATGTCCCTTCTAACATTGCCAGGCTATGTAGTAAGTGGGAAAATAAGGTGGTATGAGTCCAAGGTGAAGACAGAATGCAGAATTTATAGGATACAGGGAACTGAGCAAACAGAATGAGCCAGAAATATTTGACGTGTATGGGGAGGAATGTACTTCTTAACCCATGCAGTTTGTTTATTTTGGGGAAGAAGAAAACGGCTGAAAGGTACATTCTAATATGAATCAACCCTAGTATTTGCACTTTGGTACCAGCTTGGTCCATCACTGGCGCTTTCTAAAGCATAGCTTAAGCAGACATGCAGCAATAAACCTGCATCTGGCAGGGAGTGGACCGCTTGCTATCTGCTAGCCCTCTCTGCTGTGGTTCTGATAACCCTCTCACCAGAGCTGAGAGTATTTTCCTTTCTTTTTATTTTCACATAACACAGACAGCCTCACTAATCCTACGTGTTTCGTACCAAAATCTCAGCAGGGTGGGACGTACAGGTAACTCACCTGTAAAGCAGGTCTGGGCTTCCTTGCAACTGCATCCCAGGGCATCTGGGTATCAGCATTAGCAGCTACAGTCACTTGCTCTGTCCCACAGAGGAGCTTCAGGTTGATCAGAAGTGTCTGTGCTAGTCAAACATACAACAGAGGCCTGCTTTGAGAGTCCCATCTTAACTGCTTAAGTGCTTCAGGCATGTTACATATCGGCCACCCTTGCCCCATGAAATAAGTGATTAACACCACCATATTATCAGTGGAGAAAAAAATAACTTACCCATGTTCACACAGGAAGACAATGGCCAAACTGGTGATAAGATACAGATTTGCTGCCTCCCACTCTGCTGAGCCACAGAAATGTGATGTATTCCCACCAGCTGTGCCCTAGAAGACAAGGGAAGGGGACAGAAAAAAGTCAGGAAGGGGACAGAAAAAAGTCAGGAAGGGAAAAAAAGTCACCAAGCAATATATGGCAATACAAATATCCCTTCTGTGGCGGCGGTTTAGTGTTTGCAAGTATTAAGGAAAATAAAGGAACTGTCCAAACTTTCCAAGAGCAATTTCCCTTTAGGGGTCTGAATGAAAGCTTTCATCTGTGTTATTTTTCCTACTGTATAAAAAAGAAGATAGAAATTGCAATTCAGAGACACAGCGGAGAGGAGAGTGAAGCAAAGACAAGCCAAATCTTGTTTATTATAGAAAAGTTTATAGACATTCCTAGCAGAATCCTATCCAGCTGGCACATCATATTCCTATCACAATCTGCACGCAGTGAATTAAAGGGTGCTCCAGCAACATCACCTACAGAGCTATTTAACCTCACTGTAGTGTCAGCATTTTTTCCTGAGTAAATCTAGGCTACCAGAAAGTATGGTGTCATTATTACACTTAGTCCTGCTTCTACCTGAAATTCCAGCCTGAACTGGACCCAGCCTGGTCATTCATAACAGAAGAAAGTGGAAATAGCAAATTAAACACTGGTTGACATCAGTGATGCTGAGGAGGGCAAAGAAGAAAGAGGAAGAGTGGTGGAACTGGCTCCATGCAGAAGGGCAGTCTAAAAGTTATGCACTGCTTTCTTCTATTTTTTTCACTAATATACCCAAAATAACTCACTGTAGTATGTAGAACTGGTGTGAGCCTTGTGCAGGTGGCTAAAGGGGAAAGAAAGTGCTGCCCCAGTCTCTCATACCTTGTCTTCACATTTCTCTCACCACTAACCATTTTCTTTTTCCACTATTTCCTCATTTTTCTTCTCCATTACAGCAGAAATTCAAAACACAAAATACAGTGTTACATTAAGTGTATTTTTAAACCCCCACAGTAGAAAGCTTTCAGCATTATTCATAAAGTCTTGCTTACTGAGCCTTTGGATTTCATTTATATCTGAGATATAAAAAAACCTCAGTACAGTCAAAGATTCTGACACAAAGAAACTATAGCTGATAAAATGCACCATTTACATGACTTATGAGAAACCACATTCCTGTACAATGTGTCTATACAGAATATACAGAACGAGCTCAATTGACAGCTCAGGAATTATGATACGAGACAAGCATATGCAAATTGTAAGTCACTCCTCAGTGGATGTCAGGAAGTATAATTAGTTCCAGCACAAAGTTGTCCAACAGGTCTGAGCTTATTGGAGAAATAACTTTATTACAGGGCATCATGCATGACTTAGGCAAGTAACTGCATTTACAAATGAAGCGAGACCAGCTTTGAGATCCACACGAATGGAAAGGTTTGAAAAATTGCCAAAAATATGTACAGACGATGCCAAGTTATTCCTGAATCTATATATCTGCCAAATCAGTTGCATATACTGCGTATCAGCCCGGTGATACAGGAAGAGAGGCAGTAAAGCTGTGCCTAAGATGTGGGTGCCATTGGAATTTTGCAGCTGTGCTTGAGCTGTAATTGGAACCAGCACTGCCCTGAACCAGTTAGCCCTGGAAATGAAAAGGGAGACGATCTCGGAGGTCGTCTGTGCCATCCCCTTACAGTTCTGGGTTGTTTTCCTAAGAGGGCCTTTGAACCTTGTGGTGTAACACAGTGCTTCCCAGCATGTGGAACTGCCTCTTGCAGAGAGGAGCAGAGGCACCTCTCTATAGCCCACGCGTGGGCTTCCACATCAGCTTGGAAAGGCATTGGGGAGGTGCGAGGCCCCTTAGGCTCAGGGTCTGGGGATGCACAGCACTGGAATATCAAATTGCAGTTTATGATCTGGTAGAAAAAAGGAACTGCATTCTACTGTGTCATAACTGGGTCATTTCATACATGTTGGAGCAAATGCAAAGTTAACTTCTCTTGATATCATAGAGCAGTGACTGTGAATTCCTATCTAGGTTCATATTACAAGTACAGCACGACCAGCAACTATTAATAAGCATCTTAAGCTGCTCCAAACAAACAGCCCTTGATTCTTTTATAGACTACATTATACAAATTAACAGGAAGATGCAAGAAGCAATGCTCATTAAAAGTTTTTAATGTGTTTGCTTTGCACTAAAGCACAACAGCTTGCAAAACTGTTTTTACAATTTTTGTGGTAACACAAGCCAGGAAGCTTTTTAGTGCAGCTAATTCTCTTAGATTGGTTAGAAAAGCACCATCATTTGAACCGTTTCAGTGACCCTTTCTGCTAAGAAAAGTAGCAGTAGAACTAGGTCCTTGCAGAAAAAGAACACTTGATATAGCTATTAAAATATCCATGGTCAGCTAAATTTTCATTTCCATCTGGTGTTTTCATTTGCACCTATGAAAAGTGAACACACAAAAAAATGCTACCACTTTGATTAGGCGTTTTTCACAGCCACTGAGTGTAGAAACGTAGGACTTTGCTGGGCAATGAGGAGCTAAGCTAACTTGGAATACATCACATTAGAAGTATCATTTCCCCTGGGAATTATTGTCACACTTAAGTTCTCTTCCACACTGTCTCTGAAATCTTTGGCAAATCACATAATCATCTTCGCACTTTGTTTCCCCATTTATAAACTAGGGATAGTGTTTTCCAGCTTTGAATGTCACAAACTGGTTATTTTCTGGAAGAAAGTGTATCATTTGCTTCGGCTTTCAAATCTCTACTCAGTGGAACAAACTCTACAGCTTATTAGAGGCATTTGTATAATTACCCCCTTTAGGCAGGAAGTCTGTGCATTTGCTTACAAGCACAGGACATTCCCACCAGCACGATAATTACACTAGGTTAATTTGGATGGGGCATCCTTTTTTTTTTTGTGTATATTGCAGAACATTCACCTTAGTAGCAATAAAATCTTAGAAGAGCCATTTGGAATTTGCTTTCTTCTACTGACATTGACACCCATACTTTCAGGTGTAGGTATAGCTGAGTGTGGAGTCCTGGGAAAGTCAAAGATGGGTGGGATCTGAGGAAGTAATGAAGCCACAAATGGAAAACAAGCCAAAGAAGTGAGCGGGACTAACAACTGAAGTACAAAATATTAAATTATCTTTAACTAAATCTAAAGTTCAGTTTTCTGAAATCTGAGAGAAGCAGAAGACACTGCTTTTTCTCTGTTGTTCAGCAATGTTACTAGACCTTCTCACCAGACCTTCTCACCATTCATGAAGGATTATCCTTTACCCAGAGACCTGCAGTTCAGGTTAGGTTAAAACACACTGTGTTTGGGGGTTGGGACACAGGAGAATCCCACCCCACCCAAGAGCTTTCCATTGCTGTGCCCTGAGGTGTTGTCTATACAGACTCCTTTTGCCATCCTTATGTCCTCTCTCATTTTACTGTCACTAGGCAGCAACTTTCTGCTCCCTGTTTTCAAGGTTATCAAAGCTTTCCTCCTCAGTTTACGTCTTTCTGGTTTAAGGTCTGCTAGGAAACAAGAGACATTTCATACCTAGGATGATGTTAACAATTGCAGACATTAGTTTGCTTCATCATTTTAACAGAAAGCAGCAACAGCAGTAAATAAGGTGTGACAGCTGTAATGATAAGAATTACCATCCTGAAAGAGGGCTCTGTAGGTTTATAAAACTTGCCATTTTTTAAAGGAATCTCATTTTCTACTCTGGGACATCTTAGGATCACAGGGTAAATTAGACTAGGTACTAAAAGGAGACAAGGTTTGCTGCACCTCTGAGCTTGAGCTCTCCAGCTGACGTTTAATGTGGCTGGAAAACCTGCCTTTTCCTGAAAGACTGCAGAGATTCAAACTTATCTGAGGTAATGTGAATGTCTGACTTGATCATAGTTTATAAGCTCATCCATGCCAAATATATTTCCCATTTCATAAATCATCAGGTCTACTTTAAACTTGTAGACTGATATGAAAAACTCCAATGGCTAGAGCAGGCAAAACCAGACTAAAAATAATGTGCATTTTAACTAGGGAGGTAAATTAGCACTAAAATAGCCTACTTGACATAATTTATTCCCTGTCACTTGTTAGACTTGTTAGAAAACCAAATGTCTTTCCAGAAACATAAACTTCGGTTAAATTCAGGTCTATAAGCTTCATGTGAGAATGGCTGGCAGAAATGGCCAAGAGGCCATTGATAGGATCAGTCTTCTCTCTTGAAATCCAGGCATCTACACAAGAGCTGCAGTCCTGCAGAGCCATTTTCACACCTTTAGTAATACTTGTCTGCTCATTCACACACTGCCCAATTTAAACAGTCTGGAGATATCAAAAAAACAAGCATGATGGATCCCTGCAAACATCCAAAAGCAATGGCAAATGACTTGACCTCATTCACCACAGAACTCTAATATGAGTAATGGTAGCACATCTCTGATCTGTTAGTGACTAGCAGCCCATTGAGTCACATTTTCCAATGATAAAGGTCAAACCTGGCACAAGGTTTCTACCAAAACATAGAATCACAGAATGGTTTGAGTTGGAAAGGACCTTAAGGCTCATCCAGTTCCAACCACCTTCCACGGGCAGGGACACCTTCCACTCGATCAAGTTGCTGCAAGCCCTGTCCAACCTGGCCTTGAACACTGCACATGCCTGTTGAGTGCAGAAGTTTGGGAGCATGGTGCTGCACCAGAGCAGGTGACTCTATTTCCCATCAGATTACTGAGCTCAGATCACCCATCCCACATCAGCACCTACTCTCCCAGCCCAGGTATTGTGGACCTGCACCTGACAAGCCTAGCAGAGCTGCACTGATGACAGCTACTCACTGCTCTGTGGAGCAAAACTGGCTCATTTTGAAGTAGCTGCTCCTGCTCAGAGAAGCACAACAGTCCCACACACCGAGCTTTAGACAAGCAGTGATGAGGAGCACTTCTCGAAAACACAATCCTTGGTCCATTAATACAGATTGGTGCCTTGAGAAAGTCCTGTGGAGCACACTTCTGGCTGGGTACAGCATATTTTAGTTTCTGCTCATTTTGAGATTAAAAAAGAAGGACTGGCTCTGGGTTAACCATTTGCAACAAAACAATGCAAAATTGACTACAAATTGTTGTTACTTGACATCAAACAGAGAAGTTCCATGTTACACAACATAAAAAAATGGTACCTCTTGATAATTTCTAACTGCAGACTCCTGCCCTTGCAATTCCATAAGCCTGCCAATAACTTCATACCTTGCTCAGTCCAAGGATGCTGGAGAAGGACTCTTCATCAGGGACTGGAGCGACAGGACAAGGGGTGATGGGTTTAAACTGAAACAGGGGAAGTTCAGGTTAGATCTAAGGCAGAAGCTCTTCCCTGGGAGGGTGCTGAGGCGCTGGCACAGGGTGCCCAGAGAAGCTGTGGCTGCCCCATCCCTGGCAGTGTTCAAGGCCAGGTTGGACACAGGGGCTTGGAGCAACCTGCTCTAGTGGAAGGGGTTCCTGCCCATGGCCGGGGGTTGGAACTAGATGATCTGTGGTCCCTTCCAGCCCAAACCAGTCTGGGATTCAGTTTGATTAGAGGGTTAATATCTCAGAGACTTTGTCTGGTAAAACAGACTTTGCTTATCAACATTTTCTGTTTCTGGCTATACACCTCTTAAAGACTAATCAACAAAAGAGGGTAGGAACCCAATGGAAGAGCCCATGTTAGACACCAGTAAAAGCCAGGATGGTTCAACCATAGATGCCCAGACTATCTCCCACCCATGAATCACACCAATATAAAAATCACAGGCTTTCTGAAAACTTCTGCTTAGTAAGAAAATCAAAAGTCAGGCCATTGCTTTATGGCATATGCTTTACTCATATATTTTGACAAGTTCAGTTTACTTCTCATGCACAACTCTTCCTAAGGTATTGAGAAATGCAGATGGTACATTTTGTAAAATACAAATAATCATTGGAGAAGTCACTACTGCACTCTGCTCTAAAGCCTTTAAGAAACTGGAAAGACTTTGGGAGCAAATATTATGGTACCACGCAAAATTCCCAAATACCTCATGGGCAAGTATTTCACTTTACTTTGGTCCAAATAAAACTGATGGACACGCTGCTGTTGAGGTTATGACTACTTGTTCTAGTGAGTGACTCTACCCCAGAAAGGGGTACTTTTCTTTCTCCACCTCAGCCAAATGAATTGGCTGAACCTTTCAGGGTACTTTGTAGTGACATTCTAGAGGTCCTTTGCTACGACTTTTATAACTAGTCATTTTAACATTGGAATGACATTTAAATGTGTGATCACCTATCCTGTATATAAAGCAAATAAAGAGCATACCATTTGCTTCAAAAACATTGCCATCTTGAAGATGATAGAATGTGATTGGAATCTATCCCCTTCCGGCTCTTTTCCATTGAAGATTTAGAGTTTTACCTATCTTGGAGTTGGTACCTCCAACCTGTAAGAACTTTAAAACATTGTGGGTTTGCTGAGTAGGACAGGACTAATATGACTCTGTTGACTAAATGAGCCAAAACATTAATAACTCCTATGCATACTTCAATCTTTGGAGATCTTTAGGACCATCCAAGACAAGCAACATCCAGGTCACTGTTGATTTTAGACCATGATTTGAATATATGAAAATATAGTAAATATTTCAGCTGTACAAATCTGTAGAGTGATTAAAACAGAAAAGTTCTGAAAGTACACTATTAAAAATTTAACTAGACAATAAATCTAAGGATGTGGGGGACTGTCAAAGGACTTTTATTGCTTTTAACTTAAGGATGATTATAAATACACATATTTCATTAAAATTGTGGTTAGATCTAAACCAAGACAACACTGGAGTTCTTGATCTGTAGCTGGCTGTTCTTTCTTCTCCAAGACACTGCTTAGGAAAAAAGCCTCCTCTTTACTGAAGTTTCATATTTTACAAGCAAATCTGAGTGTTTTTTAAACAATATTTACGATTTCCTAGGCGTATACACTGTCCTAATGGGAAAATAAACTCTTGATATCATAGTGAGTCAGAGCCTGCTACTTGTTTAATATCTCATGTTAAACTTCCCATAACTAGATAGGAAAGTCACAAGAAAAATGGAACTTCCATTAAACAAACTGCAAAATAGTCATCCCTGAGAACCCACTGGGGTACACTTGTAATCAAATAAGTCTCTGCGTTACTAATACGTCTTTCTGGCTTTCTTACTTTTCTCCAAAGGAAACTGCTCAGCTGCTAAAATATAGCTTTTAATTTGTGAAGGGTAAAAATTTAGTACTTAATAAGCATACTTACCAAAGACTTTTAAAAAATTAATAGAAACCAAATAAATCTTGGCTATTAAAGAAAAAAACCTCTGACACACAGGTTGAGTTATACCAGCCAGCACAAGTACACAGTAAGATTCCAGATGTGCTATTTTCCTGTACACTGACAGCTATCAAACCCACCCCTGCAATAAAAAAGTCCTGAAATGGGTTTTTAATCAGGTCTAGATTTCCATTAGCCCATGAGGACTGATGTCTGTGTGTTGTGGTTTTTATTCTTTACAGCACATGCAATTGCTCTTAATATGTGGGGAACACATACTAAGTCTAAACCTTTTTTTTTTTCCAGGAACCTCCTGAAATGGATGTTTTTCATATCTAAATCGAAGCCAAATAAACGTTATTAACAGCTGTATTTTTGCAAAGTATTTGAAGGAGGGGTTAAACTCAAGATTGTTCAATTAACATTTCCCAGGCACCACGTAAGAGCAGCATGTTCAATGGATGGACAATGTAAAAAAAGGCTCTCAAGTATGAAGAAAATATCAAGGGAATTCAAATAACATGACAAGTTCCAACAGAAACCAAATAAACCCCAACCTTTCCTTCTGAGACACATTCAGAGGCTGGCTTCACATTAAATCACATCTTCCTGGAAACTGTTAGATAGCTATCAATTTCTTCTTATATGTTTATTGTAAACATTGGTACAAGATGTTCTGATTGTTTCCAGGAAAATCCTATTAGTTACAGTTGTAGAGAATCAATTTCACATAAAAATCATAGAGCATAGTTACAGGGAAAAAGGAATCTGTAGGCATATAGTGTAATGAACAAACCACTGTGGTTTATATCCATTGCAAAACTTGAGCAGAACAATTGGCACCAGTAAAAATATTGCAAATTAAGGATAGTAGAAGAAGCTGTTTAGACAAAAACATTTAACCACAGTTAAAAGGCTAACAGGAAAAAAAAATTATTACTATTGTTTGTGTTTTGAAAGGATTTAATTGACCTCAACCACATAAATAAAATAATCATGCAGACCAATATTTGGACTCATTAAGAAGCTGACATTTTCCTTTACTTTGATTAGGTGTCAAGAAATTGTCATTTTATACCTTCATAGTGTAAAGATCATTTGCAATTACTGCCAAAATAACAGTATGAAAAAAAAAGGTCCATAATGTGAAGTTTATAAATCGTAGAATCCTTGAATGGTTTTGGTTGGAAGGACCTTAAGCTCATCCGGTTTCAAACCCTGCCACAGACAGGGACACCTCACACTAGAGCAGGTTGCTCCAAGCCCCTGTGTCCAACCTGCCCTTGAACACTGACAGGGGTGGAGCATTTGCCACTTCTTTGGGCAACCTGTTCACCCTGTGCCAGCGCCTCAGCACCCTCACAGGGAAGAGCTTCTGCCTTAGCTCTAACCTGAACTTCCCCTGGTTCAGTTTGAACCCATCACCCCTTGTCCTGTCGCTCCAGTCCCTGATGAAGAGTCCCTCTGCAGCATCCTTGTAGGCCCCCTTCAGGTACTGGAAAGCTGAAATGAGCCTGCTTTCTGTTTTCCCAGTCTAAATGTAGGGAACTAATTCTCCAAAGAGCAAAACCAAAATGTCTAAGAAAAAACAAACTTAAAATTTCAGTATAATAGCACTGTTCGAAGCAATAACAAAGTCTAAATTGCCCCTCAGCAATTTCAATACATGCTTTATTTGTGACTATGGAGAGATAAGTCCATTCAGTAATGTTAAAGAGTGGGCTTTCTATTTTGACACATTAAATGAGTCATTCTACTTTTAAGTTCATCTTTATGGCTGGTGGTGAACTGTAGTACCACCATAGTTCCATCTCCCTCATCCATCTATATCATGCTTTGTTTTCACCACAAGGACCAATAACCACAGCTAGCAAACCCATCTACTAAGCCAAATTCAAAGTTAAGATGGGGAAATCCTGGTCCTTCATTGACTTCATTACATTTTCCAAGGCAAGGAATATGCTGTGATACTGCATATTCCACTGCCCCACTTTGCCCATCACCTCGCCTGTCCCCACAGCTGGAGAAACGCTGTGGTGTGCAGGTAAATTCAGAGTATGGGACTGGAAGGGCAGGGCCTCATGAGCTCGTCTTCCTTCTTTGCCCAGGTGCTACATGCTGGCACTTCCCAGTTTGGATGAATGAGGAGGTCTACTTAAAAATCTTACTTTGTGGAAATTACCCTTGGACTTCCACAAAGCAACAACCATTTACAGTGGCTGAAAAGCCACCTGAGGAGGACCTTCTTTGCTCATCTTTCTAGTTCCAAGCTTGTTCACAGCAAAACCCTGAGTGGCATCAGAGCCACAATTCCTAAACACAACCTCAGCTCTGTGAGATGAAGTTATAGAGAAACAGAAGACCCAACAGCTCAGCTTTGTGGCCAGCAGCCCCATCTGGCGTGGCAGATACATTTGTCACTGCTGACCTGAGTGACCAAAAGCCAGTGCCCAGGTCACCACTGCCCAGGGCTTTGTGCTGAGACATGCAAAGAGCACAGGACCAGCTATGCTGGCCTTGGATTTGTGTAGAGGGGAGGTTGTACCCTGGGCATAACACCCAGAGCACCACTGTGTCCCTGAGGTGCTATGGGGAGCCCTCTCCAATCTCAGAGAAGGTAGGAATCAGTCTCTCAACTCCCTCGTGGTCCCACTTGCCACAATCCAGGCAAATTTCACATCAGAGTGCACAGCACCACTCAAATTCATAACATGAGATGGGATTCCTTCAAGCTTGCATGCACAGCAATGGTGCTGTAGTTTTGGTCAGATCCACAACTTTTTATAAAGTGATGGGATATCACAAAAATAGGACATCCATGCTAATACCAAATGAGTTCATGACAATTTATGTTTATTAGAGAAAATAATATCAAAAGGATTATTAATGGTGCTACCACAGAGCTTTGGAAATGGTTGACTGCACAAGCTCAGCAATCAAGGAAGTGGATTTGGAGTATGCAGAGCAGAATATGAGCTTTCGCTTTTGGTAAAGAGCAGCCTCTACAAGTACTAAATCAAGTGGCCACTTCATTAATCTTTCTGAGATTTTTTTTCTCTTTATTATTTTTATTTTAAAGGTTTTCTAAGGTTTTTCTATTAAAAGTCATACAAGCTAACTTTGAAACACTGGCATTAATACCCATCAGTTAATCTCTGTGTAGTTCTTACACACTGACACAGCTCCTTTCCTTGCAAAACTAAACTGACAATTGTCTTACTTCACCCTGGAGTTCAAATAAGAAAAATCAGAGCTAGACTAAAATTTGTATTTCATATCCATATATCCATATTCCACTATCTGAAGGAATGTTTTGCTTTGGACTATATATATATATATATATTTTTTAAAACAAACAAAACCACAGAGAATGTGAAAATATTAAACCATTGAAACACAGGAAAAGTGAAGTTCTCCTGGGTGTTTGGTAATACTGGGAAAATATACATTAATAGTAAAGATGACTTGCAACAAGCCTGAACTGCACATGGCTGTTCCTTGAGCCCAACATACCACATTGCTCTTCTTACTAAAGATAAAGCCTGTTTAGAGAGATCACAGAAGCACAGAAACAACCAAGTTGGAAAAGACCTTTAAGC
>NW_009943114.1:49101-49382 GCF_000696875.1 Nestor notabilis | reverse complement strand
CCTCCCGGCCTGGGCAGCCTCTGGGACCCCGCAGACCCCAGCACAGCACCGCGCACCCCGTAAGCGCCAGGGCAGAGCGGTGCCCCCGGCCGCCCCGGTGCTGCTGAAGTCCATCCCGGCTACAAGCACACGGTGCAGCAGTTTGCTCAGATGGGCATCTCCCGCACAGCCACCTCCACGGGGCCACCCCTGGGCAGTAACATCCAGCCCGGCTCCTCTGCTGCCCCCACAACCAGTGTCTTCAAGTGACCGAGGAGCTGCTAATACCCAGCTGCCCCCAC
>NW_009943114.1:14266-49074 GCF_000696875.1 Nestor notabilis | reverse complement strand
TGCTCCCCCACACAACCAGTGTCTTCAAGTGACCGAGGAGCTGCTCATCCCCAGCTGCACCATCCCAGAGACCACCGATGCCAACCAGAGCCTGGAAGGATTCAACACCATTGGGATGGAGCCCCACGGGCAGTGCGGGGCTGTGGAGATGGACGTGGCACCATCCCAGCCATCCAGGGCAGAGAAGCGGGGGATGAAGTGGGGTGGCAGCACCTTGCCAAAGCCACCCAGCAAACGCAGGGCTCTTGCAGCCAGCCCAGGGATGCCGGGGGGGAATAGACCAGGGCAGGGGTAAGGTAAGGAATGGAGGGAAGGCGCAGAGGGGACAAGGGGAGGCATTGAGGGGTGAGTGGTGTTACAGTAGAGTTAATGTGTGTTTTTTCTTGTTTCCATTAAAATATTTCCATTAAAAAAGAGCTCTGTGTCTGTGTGGGATGGGGAGGGAGTGCAGGGAGCACTGGTAAACTGCACTCAAGGGGTGCAAAAGGCAAGGCAGGGTGATAGCCAGGGAACCTAGGTACCTGCAATGTTCTGCGGGGAGGCAACTAATGAACCCAAGTGTGACTTCAGTGGGGGGAGGCAACCCATGAACCCAGGTTTGACTCTAATGGGATTTTTTTGATTCTGGTGGAAATCGGTGCACTGCCACGTGTCAGAGCCAGTGGGCACTGGAAATGTTCAAGACCAGGTTGGAGCAACCTGCTCTAGTGGAAGGGGGCTCTGACCAAGACCATGGAAGGGGGCTGGACTTAGATGAATTTTAAAGTCTTTTCCATCCCAAACAATTCTGTGATTCTTTGATTCTATGAAAGCATCCAGGTGGGGTTTGAACATCTCCAGAGAGGGAGACTGCCTAACCCCCCTGGGCAGCCTGTTCCTGTGCTCTGCCACCCTCAACATAAAGAAGATCTTCATGTTGAGGTGAAAATTCTTGTGTTTTAGTTTATGGCCATTGCTCCTCACCCTGTTGCTGGGCACCACGGAAAAGAGTCTGGCACCATCCTCCTTGCACCTGCCTTTGAGATACTGGTCTGCATTAATGAGATCCCCTCTCAGTCTTCTCTAGAATAAACAGGCCCAGCTCCTGCAATCTGTCCTCATGAGATGCTCCAGACCCCTGATCTTCCTTGTGGCCCTCTGCTAGACCCTCTTCTTGACTCTTGTACCAAGGAGCCCAGCACTGGACACAGAATTCCAGACAGTCAGTCCCCATCTTCAGGGTCAGATCCCACCCGGCGGCCCCTGCCACAGAAGTGTCAGAAGTGGGAACAGGCATCTTCAGAGGTGTCAGTCATTGGGAACAGCAATGGGGCTTTTTGGCTCAGGAGACAAAAAGACTTGACAACATGTCATGGTTTAGACCCAGCAGTAACTCAGCATCACGCAGCCACTTGCTCAATCTTCCCTTTCTCCCCAGACAGGATGGGGAGAAGAATCAGAAGAACGTAAACTCCACAGGCTGAGATAAAAACAGTCCAATAACTAAAGTACAATATACTACTACTACTAGTAATAATAGTGATAAAGGAAATAACAAGGGCAGGGAATATAAAACTGGAAGTGGAAAGGAAAAAAAATCAAAAGAATGTAAACCCATGGGTTGAGATAAGAACAGTCCAATAACGAAAATAAAGCACAAGATGATACCACTACTACTAATAATGAGAGATAAATGATACCACTACTAATAATAAAGAGAAATAACAAGAGAAGAAAACATAAAACTAAAAGGATGAAGGAAAAACAATAAACACAAGTGATGCACAACACAACCACTCACCACTCGCCAACCGATACCCAGCCTGACCCGCACAGCAATTGGTCCCTTTCGGGTGACTCCCCCCGTTTCTATACTGGACATGACGTGCTGTGGTATGGAATACCCCTTTGGCCAGTTTGGGTCAGGTGTCCTGTCTCTGCTCCCTCCTAGCTCCTTGCACCCCTCCTCGCTTGCAGAGCGTGAGACTGAAAAGCCGTTGATCAGAGTAAGCATTACCAAGCAACAACTGAAACATCATGTGTTACCAGCACATCAGTGTGTTACCAGCACTGTTCTCAGACTGAAGCCAAAACACAGCACTGCACCAGCTACTAGGAAAAAAATTAACCCTATCCCAGCTGAAACCAGGACACAGCACTAGTTGAGGGAGGGCTGGAGGAATCCACACCACTGAGTGACACTGCAGGACCTTCTCTTGTGCCCCTGAGGGCCTTTTTCCTCCCTCTGCATCACTCCAGCCATCCCAGCACACAAAGGTACAGGCAATAGGCACAAATACTTTTACCATGTGGCACAAGGAGCTGCAGATGGAGCTTGGTCCCCACCTCGCAGCTCTGCTGAAGCAAAGTGTTCTTTTCCCCACCTTCAGATTACTAAAGCAAAAAGCACTTGTATGCACAGTGCCACTGGTAGGGCTTTTAACCCCTTCCCTCCTGGGATGGCCCTTGGGTTGGGCTAGAACACGAGGAGCCCCAACATTCCATCCTTAGCCCTTTCCCTTCCTGTGTCGTACTGGGCGGGCTGTTGGGGTGACACATTCCTGGCATTCTGACAAGCAGAGCTGGCAGCAGTACCATTCGGGTTGCCGAAGGCTGCTCGAATCCCAGGTAACTTTACCAAAGTAATCGTTTGAGCTCACATTTTGCATAATTGCTCTTTCTCTCACGTTGCGTGTAGGAATGCCAGCAAACCCCTTCAGACCCATTGAAAATGCAACTGCAAGAAACACGTATTTCTTGAAGTTAAAATTTTTCTCTCTATTTTTAAGATCTACAGCTTGTTCGTGCTTCAGAGCAAGGACACGATTTTTGGCAGGAGAACAATTCCTTTCTGCCTTTGGCTGTCAAAAGAAGGATCTAATGAGATTTGACTGAAACGGTCTCTGACAGAGTCATCAGCAACAGCTGCGAGAGCGAGCTGCTAAATCCAAGTGTGCCCTGAGCGGGTCTGCAGCCACTAAACTGATAGCTGTGCACTAACCCCTGTGTATGCACCCAGGGAGCCCATTTAGGTGCTTTGCTTCTGAAATCAGGGAATTCAACATGTACAGAAAGTTAGTGATGGTGCAAACGGAGACATCTATTAGTGTACAGTTTTGAATTTTATTTGCACATTTATTGTACAATTTGGAAATTTTACATTTGAGTACTTGAAAAGATGGATTGCCAGGTTACAGCCCTTCTCAAGTCATTACCATAAAATCATAGAATCGTAGAATGGTTTGGGTTGGAAAGGACCTTAAAGATCATCCAGTTCCAATCCCCTGCCATGGGCAGGGACACCTTCCACTAGAGCAGGTTGCTCCAAGCCCCTGGGTCCAACCTGGCCTTGAACACTGCCAGAGATGGGGCAGCCACAACTTCTCTGGGCAACCAGTGTCAGCGCCTCAGCACCCTCATAGTGAAGAATTTCTTCCTAATATCTAACCTGAATCTACCCTCTTTGAGCTTAAAGACGCTCTCCCCTGTCCTGTCACTACATGCCCTTGTTAAAAGTCCCTCTCCAGATTTCTGTAGGCCCGTTTTAGGCACTGGAAGCTGCTCTAAGGTCTCCCTGGAGCCTTCTCTTCTCCAAACTGAACAAGCCCAGTTCTCTCAGACTGTCTTCATAGGAGAGGTGCTCCAGCCCTTGGGTCATCTTTGTGGCCTTCCTCTGAACTCTATCTAACAGTTTCGTGTCCCTTTTATGTTGGGAGCTCCAGAGCAAATTATTACCCTGTAAATGTTATCATTTATTAGTTACAGCACCAGCAGCATAAAAACCAAGGACTTGGCAGAACACTACCCACAGGATACCAGGGAAACACTGCTCTTGATACACTGCATCTTCAAACAAACATATGCAAACACAGAACTGTTTGTCTGCCAAACAGAAACCTCCTTAAGGACTGCAGATAAGCCTGGAAGAAGAAGAGGTCATCTGTCAGTCAGCTTAGATTACTGGGGTCAGAGAGCAGCCCTTTCTTTCAACACCTAATGTCTGGTGTATGTGAAAGACATGCAGGAAGAGAAGAACCACATGGAAAAACATCAGCTTCAGTCCAACCCCTTTAATTCTATTGTTCCCTAAACACATTTGATTTTAGAGAGTCCATTTCTCTAAAAGGTAGACAGCACTTCTAAACCAAATCCTTCTGCGGATTATACAAGACCAGCACATCAGGTGTCCATCATTTAATGAAATAAAACTGAAAAATAAATCAGAAAGGCTTTTAGGCTTATGTATGACTACATGCTATTCTGCATCCCAGGGAAGTAACGGCTGACCCAGCATGAGTTCACTACTTTATAAGCTCTCATCTCATCAGAGCAAAATCTAACCATCAAATTGTAGTCCCAAGAAGTGGAAACCATATGTTTTAAGCAGCAGGTTAAAAGCTGGTTTTGCTGTCAGCCCTGACATTGCATTGCCTCTGAGCAGAACACTGGACAAAAGTGCTTTATCCAAGGTTGCAAATGAAACTGGAAACAGACTGGGAGGAATTCAGTTAGCGACTCATTAAGTTGGTCATACCCTCTGGATCTGACAGATGGTGAATCCATCCAAACTTGTTTGGCGTTTTTTTTTGAGAGAACTTTACAGTGAGGGATAAGCAAGTTTGGAAAGGAAATTGGACCACATCAATTCCCTGTGTAAAGGCAAAATAGGCACATGGAGTGCCTGAAGTCAACTGATACGTGCCAGGACATCATCCTGGCATGGGGAAGATGAAAACCAGCACTTTCCATGGCTGGGAAACAGGATGGAGCAGCAGAAAGCTGGGAGTTTTATTTGCCTCCTTGCTTATTTTTTTTCTCTACCTATACTTCAAAAGTCCTACTTCCACTGATGTAGATAGACATCTTTCTAAAATCTGTCTTGTTAGGCTGCAAGTATTAAAATCTGCTACATTTTTAAAGCAGGTCCTCTGTGAAATGTTTCATGGAACTCCCTCTAGAATTTTTAACAAATTCCCTGTCAAGCATCACACTTGGCACAGTGATAATTTCAAATGTAACATTAAACACTCATGAAAATTGCATTAATAGTGATTCTTGACCCCTTCAAAGTAATTGATATGAGGATGTGCTAATCTCGTGGGAGGTTAATGCCACCAGTAGGAAGTGTTGAACAGTGGCTGATATTCAGCACAAAGTAAAGCCACTGATTTTTAAAAGGCCCCTGTGGGTTCAGTGGGAACTCTGACACTGCCATGTGGCCCTGGCTATATCTGGGAGGCACTTCTGACAGTGCGCTAGGTGAAAGAGAAAGGGTGGGAGTTAAACGCGTGGGGTCTCTTTCTCAAGGCTTTCCAAGGTACCAGGCTGCTTGCGCTAATGATGGAAAATCTGTGCACCTGCTTCCCTCCACAGCTCCAAATTATATGCCTAAATAAGGCAGATTTGATCGCGTCCCATTTCTGCTTGCATCAAAAAGGCAGGCGTTCAGAGGCTTCCCTCAGGCCCCTGCACACTGAGGCACGGCGCCTGGCAGGGAGTCTCTTACCATCAGTCACAGAGATTTTGTGGGGCGGTGCAGATGGCTGGAACGTCACCAGGGATGGATACAGGGTATTTAGGAGGTACAGGCAGAGGAGAGCAGGGGCGGTCATTGAGGAGCTCCTCAGCTATGCAGTGCCCCAGTCTCAAACTGGAGACATGGTTGCTGGGAGTTTCTGGGTCAAGATTGGAGTGTGGGGGAACCCGGGGTTGTGATAGGTGTGTATGACACACTGCAGGCTGTGAGGAGGCAGAGGCTGAGGCTTTCTGCAGACTAGAAGTCTCCCTGCTTGGAGATGTCGTTGCTGGGGATGGCAGCTGCCTGGCTGTGCACTGAAAGAGCAGCGTGGTGTTGGGCAGGCAGTCCCAGGGGTTCTCAGAGTGCAGCTGGGACGTGTTCCTAATACACGTGCAAGAGGGGAGCAGTCATGGCTTTCTGCCTAGCGCTGGCTTGACCTCCTGCTGAGGAGCAGGGAGGGAAGGAGGGGGTGAGAGCTGTCACAGGGTGCTGCTGGGGCTGCAGCAGCCATGAGGTGACAGACGCAGAGCAGAGGGGGAAGGTGCGCAGCAGTTTGGACTCTGGGCGCACAGACTGACTTGTTCTGGAAAGACCTGTGGGAAGCAGCTGTGAAGGGGAAGAGTCTCCAGAAGAACTAATTGGTTTTTAAAGACGATTTCCTGAGAGCTCACGCATGAACTATCCCCTTGTCCAGGAGTATAGGGAACCTCAGCTGACAGCTCATTTGTCTAGGCAAGGACCATCCTAATGACCTAAAACACAGACAGGGAATATGCAGGAAGCAGGAGCAGGAGCAGAAAGCACTGCTCAGGCACATTGGGTAAAATCAGGGAGGCTAATGCCCATCTGGAACCAAAATTAGTGAGGGACATAATGGTTAGTAAGTCAAGAAAAGATATCTACAGGTATAACATGGGTCTGCAGGAGGATGGGAGAGACAACGTGGCAACAGACAACACAGGAAAGGCTGAAGTACTCAGCACCTTTATTTGCACTAGTTGTCCCATGCGAATAGTGCTCCCCGGCCTTTGCATGTATCAGCACAGGCTGAGAAAAGAAGGGCATTGGGATAGCCACAGCCAGGGACCACTGGGACAACTTGCATGCATTCAGACCCAAGGAGTCAGGTGGTGGTCCTCGAGAGGACTGATATGGCTGGCCATGCCATTGCAAGGTCACTGTCTTATCACATACAGAAAATCATGGCAAGCTGGAGAGGACCCTGATGACTGCAGTGTCATCTTTCTAAAATAAAAGCAACAAGAAGGACCCAGGGTCAGCCTGATTGATCCCCCAGGGGATGATGGTACCTGCCTATGCCCAGAGATGCTGGCATAGGTCACCTAGTGCTGTGGTGGAGCCCAAGGTCACCTGTGCCAGGTGGCTCCTGTGCTGAGCTCCCCCATCTCTCTTATTCATGGTGAAAGCTTCAGTGCATGTAGCCTTGAGAGGTATCTTAATGTGTAGAACTGCTCAGTGCAGAGTACTGAGGTGCTGGAGCAGCCCCAAGGCAGCTTCTGCTCCATACAGACACCCGGGGTGCCATGATCACCAGGCTGTTCCTTGTGATCCCTGGGACATTTATCTGAGGGAGCACAGGGGTGCCCTGAATAAGAAGACAGCTTTGTCCTCTGTCCAGGTGGTGTTTGTTCAGCATCAAGAGTGCATGTGGGATGAGTGGTGCTGGGACCATGCGAGCCAACAAACTGATGCATACTGCCTGCTGGGAATGGTCCCGAGAGCATCCATCCCCAACCATGCCCAGGCTTTCCCAGGCCCAGCTGGTTTGCTCCAAAACAGAGGCTGGAACGAACTGCAATTTTGCACTTCGGCTTATTAGGGATCAGCACTCATGGTCGCTCACTAGCACCGGTTTAGCAGAGCAGAAGACCCTCTCTGCTGACTGCACAGGGAGCTGTAGCTCCTGCCTCAGCACTTCTGCCTACATGCTTAAAACAGATGGTGTGAATACCCACTTGCATGTACGTGACTGGGCATGCTGCCTGTACTAATGCATTTACTACAGAAAACAATTAGGTTCCTGAGAGGTGTAGCCCTGTGTGTAATACAGACATACATGTGATGTATTGGCTAACAGAAAGCACCATATGGTATTGTCAGTAGAGAATAAAGCAATATGCAGTTTAAGTATTAATGTGTTAATAGGAAATATTTGAGGTAATAGGGTGGTTTAGTATTCAGCCCCTCTCTAAGACATTGGCAATGCAGTTCAGGATACATGTGGGTTCTAGCTCCGACAGTGACACGTAGGTGACACAAAGTGTGCAGTTAACACACAGTGGCAGGTACCTACTGTTAATCAATAATACAGGTATCCTGAGTATGTCCTAGGGGAACACAGCCAACCAGCTCACAGAAGTATGTAAATGAAAGGGCTTGGGGAGACAAGAAAACACGTTTAAGGATTGCATCTTGAGTTGTGCAGTGAGACCAATACTCTTCACAACAACACCGTGAGACTGTAAACATGCTAAGAAAGTGTGAAAGCTTTGGCTAGGCTGAAATGTGTGTGCTCACTCTCAACTCTGAATAGTACTACACTTACATTTTATTTGTTACCATTCTGCAGGTGTATGCTAATCCTTACAATAACTTTAATTTCACAGGGAAACACCTGATAAAGAAGTGGGAATTTAACTGGTCTATATTTTTCTAACAGCAAACAGGTGGAACATCTCTAAGTGAATGAGAGCTATTCGAGGAACACAATTTGGTGAATGTATTTACCACTGCTATCAAAAATACAGTTCTATGAGCAATGGGGTGGTTACTGCTCAGGACCAATGGCAGCTATGAGGAAGTGTCATTGTCATTTTATTCTTACACTCAGCCCTCCAAAACTCACAATTAGAGAAGTTAGCATTGATAGCACCATGGCAGGTAACATAAAGTAAGAGTGAGAGGGAGGAAAATAAGAACATGAGCAACAGGAGAGCATAGAAAGAGCAGAGGAGTAAAAAAAAACCTGAAGTACAGTGAGAGAAAGTCAAAATCAAACAAATAAATAGGCTTGTGGACTTCTGGAAACTTTCAAGTAATGAAGACAGAGGAAGAGTGAGAGACAGGAAAATAAGAGACATGGTGAGTAAATAGGTGGAAATGCAAGTTTCAGACACTGGTTCCAGATGGGTTCAGTTGGGTCAGGAGAATCAATCAACAAGCAGCAGCTTTTAAGGCAAAAAAAATCTGAACAGTCTTTGAAGAAAAAGAAGAGGAACACATGAGCAATCACTTGTGGCACAATTCCTCCCTATGCTCTCTCCTGCTATTGGGACTGACCTTGCTTTAAAAGCCCAACCATGTTTGTTTGTAATGTGATGGTGAAGCTGTGTATCAAAGAGTTTCCAGGCTGTCATTTTAGAGGAGCTTCTGCTGAAACACAGGCCAGACCTTTACTAGGTCTCTTTGCAGGAAGATGTAGTCCAGATGGGTGTTTCTCAGACCTGTCTGCAATTGTCAGCCCCACACCTGGACCTGCCCATGATTCTCTGGCAAGATCTGTTCCAAGCCTTCTTGTGAGTCGGGCCCTTTGCAAGGCACAACACAGCTGCCTCCTCTATAGAGTTGTATCATGATCCTGCCTTTCTATGAGGCAGGAACAATGGGAAAAAATGTGTATCCCTTTTACTTGGAACCTTCTTTCTCTAAACATCACCAACCTTCACCAACTCAGCTTGCCTCTGGAGAAGCATTTACTAATGCCCTGCCTGCTTGAAGTTTCAACCCGTGCCTGAAGGCTGCAGTTGCTGGAAGATACAGCCTGGCCCAGCACCCACGTATCTTCTTGCTTGGAGCCAATGCAGAGCACATGGGAGCAGATGAACTACCCCAGCAGCCACCTCCGGGTGAAGACTTCTCTTTCCTCACATCACCCCTTAATGTGGGTGTGTTCAGAGCCCACTGCAGATGGGCTGCCCATCCAGTCTGTGAACATGGACATCCTACCTGCTGTTTCTAGCCCTCAATTGCTGCTGGAAGAGGGCAAGGGACCACCAAATTGAAGGGCTTGGGTTTCTGCAACCATTGTTACTCACTGTGTTATCACAGAGATGAAGTCAGGATGGGCTTGTCTCTCATGAAGATGGCTGTAAACTGGACTCTGACTCCTCTACAGGGATCAGTCTCCTCACTACAAACACCTTCCCTCAACTGCAGTTCTCTGCCTCCAAGAGCAGTGTGCTTTGGTTCTTGCAGACTAGGCTGTCTGCCACTCTCCATGCAGAAATGACCTTTCTGACAATGCTGTTCCTCCAAGTAGTACATTTTACACAAACTGGTACGCTGACAAGTTCTGTTTGAACAGCAAAAATTACTTCAGCAGCACAGTGATCTTTCCATTTTCCCCATAATAATCTGGCTCTCTATATTACATTGTGCTTTGGGGCCAGCAGAGCCTCAAAACAATGTTAGGTTTTTGAGCAAACAGCAATATTAAAAAACAGATCCTGCCTTGAAAGTTTATAGTTTAGACAAAACCAGAGATAGGGAAAATGAAGCTGGCATATAAAGTGAACAGAGTTCACAGTTATGTCAGATGCATTGTCCTCCTTGTTCCCCATCAGGGAAAAGGAAGGGAAAGTAGATAGGCTGTGGGATGGATTAGTTCTTACAGGTGTGCTGATTCCTCAAAGTCATTCATAAAAAGCAAACAGGGAAGAAAGGCAGGGCACTGCAGCATCACGAGTTACACTGAACTTTCTGTAGTATTAATGCATTGGTGCCTGTCATTAGTAATTCCTGCATCAGCTATTTGGGAGTTATGTGAAAGGACAGAAAAAGATCATTTTATTCATCACATTCTCATAACTGGTTGGAAAATCAGGTTCATCAACAGAGGTCAAAGAAAGTATCTGAGACTTAGGGTAAGAGACAAGATGAGAGGATCCTCCAGGATGGGTGAGATCCACAAGGAAAACAAATACTAAGGAAAAAAAAAGAAACCTTTTAAAATAGACTATCAATTTGTTGCATGGGGGAGGACTGCAAATGAACAATGTTCTTTTTGTTCTCTTTTTTCTGTGGCCATGAAAGCTGCCACTGTCAACCTCTTCCTGATGCTACCTGAGATCACTACCCCTTAACCCAGGGCAAAGGCATTTGGGACTGGTAACCTGGGATGGGACCTGCTTCTGTTCCCTATTACACTGGGTTTCCAGCTGCAGCTCTTCTGAGCAATACTTCTAGGTGCCTCTGAGCCACCTGTGTGGTTACACCAGTATCCCCTGGGAACCTCTGTTCACTCTCCCTCTCTGATACAACATTAAGAACCAATATCCTGTTCTAGTCTTATTTTCTAATCCATCGCTCTGGGGAGTTGGACAATCGATTTAAGGTCTCTGCACTGATGAAAGGGATGAACTTTCCATTCTAGAGAGACTTTCACCAACCCTCTGAGGAAACAAATGGGCTTATGAAAAGCACCAAAGCAGACCTGTTGCTCAAGAGCAATAGGAATGCCTGCTTGAGGCCGGACTTGCCAGACTGGGGCAAACTCATATCAGGTTCATCTTCTGAGCAGCTGAGAATCAGTTACAAGTGTCTGTTGAAATCTTTTTCTCAACCATTTTTTTCCCCCAGAAAGTCTCTTCCTAGAAATCACAAAATGGACAGCTGATTCTAGGTCCTCTTTTCTACCCAGCAATCATCATGCCCCAGGTCCAAAGCAAAGACATAGCTGGTGTTCTCAGCCCCAAGAGTGTAAGAATTAGGTATCTGGTTACTGACATGCTTCTTCCATCATTTACTCTTTGGAATATTTTACTGACATTGTCAGGAAAAATCCAGACTAAGACAAATTACAAACTGCAGTCTCATAAAGTTTTAACCATGTCTTATTTCCAGTGGGAAGCACTGAACAGCTTTAACAGTGGCTGGCATCTGAAGAAGTGAGAGTATGTCTGCACCATGTGCTGCAGCTTCAAGCATGTATATCTGAATTAGAGCAGGGTACCCTCTAAGCTCAAGGTTCTACTTGGGCTAACTTGTCATTCAGACAGAGGTTTTATTAATGTAGTGCTGTACATCACACTAATGAAGCCATGTTGAACAGGCAGCACAGGAAACACTGAATCCCTGATTATTTAGTAGCTTCTCTGCATTGTTGTTTGGCTTATGGTCTTCCATTTTATTGCACTTAATGTAGCCACTCACACACTGCAACTTCATATAGGCAATATAAGCTATCTTCTGTTGGTAAGCTATGCCTGGAGATGGAGTTGGTCCTTAAATTTTCCATTAATTCCTTTTTATTCAGTCATGAAGAATGTTGTGTCCCCAAACTGTCTGTGATTGATGAAACAGAGTAAAACAGTTGCCTAGTAGAATAGACTACATCTGTTGTATGCAGCAGTCTTACAACAGCAAACTGCCACATCAGATGTGTTCTGCAACAGGAATTTGTCTTGGGAACTAATCCTTAAAAGAATTCAACCAGGAGGTCACAGTGGCTTCAAAGGATTCTACTTATATGCATAAATATTTAATGGTTCAGATCTGCTCATACCTGCTGTCCAGCTGGAAACAAGCTCTGGGCTTTTTGGTGAAGCTTTTATATGTTCAGAAATACACGTGGATGGGCCAAATAATGGGTCAAAGAACATACTGCATTAAAGAAAAATATTATTTCATAAGATAGGCATTCACCAACAAAAACTAGAAATGAAGGCATTACTCTTATGCTGGGAGAATTATAGCAACAAACCCTTGGGGAAGGGGAGGTGGGACCAGAGGGGACAGCAAGGCAGTCAGTCAGTAGCGTCATTGCCAAAGGTGCTGTCCCACAGTACTTGAGCAAGATGAGCAAATCAGGTTGAGTGACAGTAACCATGGTCAGCCAAGGGTCCACGAGGCAAGTCTATGGCAATAATGCAGATCCAAGTAGGAAAAGTGAGTCAGCAAATCAGGGTCAGGATCAGGTCCAGTGAGGTGTTAAACAGGGCAGCAAAGACTCACTGATGGCGCGACAAGTTCGTAATAACAATGCTGACCCAAGGTTATGCCAAGAGGTCAGGTGCAGATTGACAGGGTTCATGGGCATAGCTGCAACACAGCTCAGGCACTAACAGGGCAGGAGTCTGAACTGAAAGACAGCTCTAGAGTGAAGGAATTGCTTCTCACAGCTTTCTTGCACAACTCACCTAAACGCAATTAACCTGAACCAAGGTTACCCATGGGCACCTTGTCAGAATCAACCTTGAGCACAGGCAGAAAACCTGGAATGGGGAATGTGCTCAAGGGCCTAACAAGAACAACAGGGTTTTAAAAAAGTGTAACTGGCATGATTTATACCCTAGTTGTCATTTAGTCCCAAATACAGCTGGAAAAAGAGCTACTCAAACATCCTTCAGATGGGACTCAGAGTGCCAGGGCTGAGAAAGGAGGAAGTGTCAAGTAAAGTGGAGACAGTTTTTATAATTCAAGTGCACATTCCTTTAGTTGCAGCATCTGGTAGGACCCTTTTGACTTTCTCTAAGGGAAATCAGCTGATGAAGGTACCAATTAGGTTCTCCAGGATGCTCTGAATGCATTCTTGCTGTTATGATCCGGTGTCTTAACATACCTAGTGGTCTAAAAATCTGTCATTGAAGTTCATCTGACCAGTGGTTTTAAATTTCCCTCTACTTTTGATACTAAACAAGATTATGTTTCAATGAAAGTCAATTTTTGGGGGTATAGGCTTTACCTGAACAAAATGCTACTGGCATAATACAAAGCTAATTATCCTCCATCACCCTGGGCTACTAGAAGAAACACAGAAGTGCGGCAGCAGTTTAATCAGTTATGTTCTAGAAACTGTTTCATAAGAGGTTTTGAATGAGGAAACTGCTATAGATCCTGTGTGCTGCCATCCATTGTATCCAAGACTTGGAAAACAGTAACACCAATCTGATGAAAAGTGGTTAGGAAGTTTTGACTGTAAGAGGTAACATTCCTTCTGTCTAATAATGTTGACGTTAAAGTACGACTAATCCTCAACAACATTTGCTTCTTGGTTCAATATAAGAACATGGTACTACAGCTGCTATTTTGATATAAACATCTGTCCATGCCTTACAGACATTTTGACTTTAAAAAGAAAACTAACCTAACGTATGCCAACTGCTGGAAGGTATAGAATATTAATGAAAGAAAAAGCATTAAAAGCTGATTTAAATTTGCAACATATGAAGAATGAGAAGTGTCAGGTGAAGTAATTAGCTAAAAGAAATGCCATGGATTTCTGAAATGTTATTTACACATAATGAATTTGGAATACAAAACCCCAAGACTTTCAAGTCATGGCTGGTTACACAACCCATGTGCAGGTGTGGTGGATAAAGTGAGCATTCTTAGCTACAGAACTCACAGGCAAAATGCCTGAAAAGACAACTGTGCTCTTCCAGGCTTCCCTGCACAGAGCAGTCAAAGGACTTTCACATAGGATAGACTAAAATAATTTTTTAGAAAGCTGTCTGATCTGCTTTTGAAGTCCTTAGATGATGCAAAGAGGTTTATCTCACATGTGGAAGTCCCCATCTGCTGGATTGCAGCTTCCAGCAGGAAACTTCACCTGCAAGCTATTATGCTTTTGTCTAAAACACTGACACGTTTGTTACTTCTCATTCCCCCGTGTAAGCATTTCTACAACCTCATCAATCACCTTCAAAGCTGAAGAGATCATACTTCTTAAATTTCACATTGGAAGGTTTATTTTACAGCTATGTATTTTTTTCTGGCTTTAATTGTGGGCAATGACACAGCTTTCAATTGATACACATGGATGCATTTCTTCATGTGTAGATGTTTCTCTACTACTTACATTTCTGGCTCAAGGTGACATGTAGGAATTAAGGCACTGAAAACATGTTGGGAGTCAGTATAGCCAAGAAGTTGTGAATAGCTATGTACCTGTAACAAACTTTAAAAAGAAAATTATTTAACTGTGAAGTAAAGTAGTAAAACCAAGAGTATCACCCAGCCCTAAATAGGCATTCTGGAGCACCTATCCAGCAGTTTGAATGCCCTAGTGAAAAAACAGAGCATGCTTATGATATTGAGTATCACACCTACAAGAGGTACCTGACTTTAAATCCTTCTCCTGTGTGCTTCAGTTCACCATTTAAAACACTTATTTTGAATGAAAGGAATAAAAAATAATCAACTGAGTTCAGAGGCAACATTTTTGCTATCAGGAATCAGCCCTAAGTTTTGAAGCCTTGAACCGCCACCATCACAACTGACAGCCTCCAAAACTAGCTGTGCTGGCTGGTTGTTAGTACAGCAACTCAGAATGGAGCTGTGACTGCTTCCAAGAGCTAGGAGTGAGACAGCTCAAAATAGTGCCTAAAGGCAGTCTGGCAACAGATCTAGGACCTATTTCTAAGTTTGGCTTAGCTTTGGGGTTAAAAAGGGTACGCTTTACCTATAAACCTTTGCCCCTATAAACCCTTGCACCTATAAACCCTTGTTTTAAAGATGATCTCTTCCACACAGTATGGTTTTCCTTCACCTCGTTCAGTACAGCTGCTGTGGCTGATGGGCTGCGAACAAGGGGCTCTGAGCACTTGTGTGAAATGGAGCGTTCCTGTGCAGTTGCTAAAATTATCATGAGGACTGAAAGAGGGAGAATGGAAATAGAAATTAGCAGCTTATAATTCCCCAAATGCTGCTCAGAATTCTATGTGATGCAGAAGAGACACTGGTGAAGCCCAGTGCATTTCCACTGCTGGACATTTAAACCCTGTTATAAACAGAAGAGTTATGAGGGCATCTTAAAGAAAAGGCAGCAGCATCACTCAGAACTTAAATGTATTGCTGATACCAGCCTTCCCATCTTCATTAAAACATTTAGTGTTTGAACATACAAAGCATTACATTTACACTGAAGTCTCTAGGATTATCCTGGCCAGCAAAGCAAAGACTCCCTGGTAACAAGCATTGAGACACCAGAGAACTCTACCCACAGAATACAAACAAAAGCATCTTCACAGTACATAAACTCTCTTCCTATCTCCTAAAGGAGGCTTTACATTGTGTTCAGATGGCAGAGAGACCTGGTTCTTGCAGGCAATCTGACAAATCTATTTCAAATTGTAGGACTCTTACAGAATGACCTGCTGTGCAGTCTCTTTTATAGCAGGTAATTTCTAACTCACTACTTCCAACAGTGGCTTATCTAACATCTCAAGAAAGTGATTTCACAGAGAAACATCCTCTGTCTGGTTTGCATTCTCTCCAGCTATTCAGATACTTTCCTGAACTTACAGTTCACATGCTTCTGACCTTGCTCAGCTTCTTCTAGGCAGGTATAAGTGACAATTAGTCCTTGTCAGCCTCAGGCATAGACACAACACCTGCCATGCATCCAGATGCTTCCTTGTGCCTTCGTGGATGCTTCCACCTTCTGCCTGGGGCTGACAGACAAAAATACTGCTCACACCACATAGCTACAAAAATACCTCAGGAAGAAAAACAGTCTCTGAAGTAACACGTCCATGTTTTGTGAATAGTGACCTACATGAAGAGAAGTATCAAGTACAAAAGAAAAGCCACGTTTCTTCTCCAATTTTCGGTGTTATATTTTTCATCAATATCTTCTTTTCATAGAATCATAGAATGGTTTGGGTTGGAAAGGACCTTAAGATCATCTAGTTCCAACCCCTGCCATGAGCAGGGACACCTCACACTAAACCATGTCGCCCAAGGCTCTGTCCAACCTGGCCTTGAGCACCGCCAGAGTTGGAGCATTCACAACTTCATCAGCTACAACTGATTAGCAGTTGGAAAGAGCGTGCTTTTAACTTTGCAGACATAGAGGCCTGTCAAACTGAGAAGAGCCACAGCATCACTTGAGAAACTCAGAACTGAAAGGATATGAAAAACACGAGTAATGTCTTTGAGTCACAGACGTACGGCTTGGGGCCCGTGGCTTCTGAGTGTCCACCCTCACAAGAAACCAGAACCAAGCCACTGTATTTTAGGATGCATTTTAAGATGAAATCCTATCCTCTTTTTTCAAGAGGATTTTAAGATGCATTTCAAGATGCATTCCTATCCTCTTTTCCTGTCATATTTACTTAGGTTGAAATTTCACAACAGCAATGCCCACAATGAAATGAATAATAACTTTTCAGATAACCACTTGCTAAAAAGCAGCACAGGCCTCCCCACAGCTGATGCCTCAGCCTGCTTCTCAAGTTGGAAAATTTCCAACCTCTGCTTCCATGCCTTTGACATGAAGAAAATCGGACCATGGCAGGGAGTGGGAGAGAAAGAACATAGAGGACCATTTGGGAAAAGCAACCCCAGGGACTCCTCCTCAGCCCCACTAAGAAGTATATTCTAGCTTTGCAGTAATATGGCTCTGGGAATAAGATGCTTTTCTAAATAAAATATCAATAGCTATTTGTGGGTAAATGTTAATGAAAATCTTGCAGAAATGACTGAGAATCTTCAGGTTTCAGTTTCTGGTCACGTAAACTATTTCAGCCTTACTTCTCAAAATCTGACAGTTTCAAAAGAAGTTGGTATTAAAGTGAATTGCTAATGTGGGAAACAGCCGTTGATGCAAATGAACTAAATATTTCATGAAAGAACATGTGGAAATCAAAATAAATGGTGGGAGTCAAGTCTTCATGGCCAGAAATGAGAACTTTTCCCTCCCTAGTCAGCAGTGTAAGCAGCCACCAGGCAAGAGCCACCACAAACAGGATTCTGGGGAGTCTTTCCCTGCACCCCTGGGGCTGTGCTAACATAACCCATGGGGGGTTATCCTGAGCAGTGATCATCCCATGGGGAAGGGAGGTCAGCCTCCAGTTGACAGGAGTAAACCCTATTTGCAGCTTTCCAAAAGGAGCAAAAATTCCTATGTGGGGTCAGAATGATCCCCAGGGCATTTCAGGGGCTTGTGTTTATTGCACTTCTGGGGAGCACCATAAAAACATGGCCTCAAGATCAGGAAGGTGCAAAAGGAGAATGGCTGGGACAAGGGTTTGCACATCTCAGCACTGAGCAGCCGATGATGCAGTTTGTCTACTATATAACCAGAAGGGCCATAAAGCAAGACACAGGGCACCGTTCTGCCCCTGTGCAAGTCCTTGCTGAGCTCTCATCTCAAGCACCATTTGCAGCCTCACTCTCCACATCTCAGGAAGGAAATAGCTGAGATAAGGAAGGAACACAGGACAATTAGAATGATGACAAGGAGAGATCAGCTGCCTTGCAAGGAGAACTAAAAATGCTGAGGGGGCATACAAGCAAAGCTTACAAAATCATGAAGGCAAGGAAAAGGTAAATGCACAACTTACTTACCCACCAAATCCTTCAAATACCAGAACTATAGATCACCCACTGAAAATAGCAGGGATCAGTCTAGAACATGTAAACTGCTTTCTTTCATGGCTTGTAGTGAACTTGTGGAATCTGTTGCCATAGGAAGCCATAGAGGCAAAAGGTTTGAGCAGTTCATGGACAACAGGTCCATAAACAGCTACTGAAGGAACAGACCAGACCTTCCCCTCTAACGTCCCTTGAACAATGAATGTGGATATTAGAGGAGCACGAAAGGCATGGATGGCAGAAAGCAGCTAGGTTTGTGCGCTCGCCCTAAACCACATTTCAGTTGTCACCATCAGAGACTGGTTTGACCCCATAGGCCATTTCTTGCATTCTTGGAAACCCAGTGAGATGTCCACAAGATTTCCATCAGGCTTCAACTGATTCCTACACAGCATCCAATAAACAGGCAAAGCCTCTGCTGGTGCAGAACTTGAGGAAGGAACCAAGATGTTTGTAGCTGGTGGAAGAGGAATAAACTCCTTACAGCCCACTTCAGGGACCCTGCGAAGAAAATCATAGAGGGGCACAAGCTCAGCAAAGAGCAGTACTAGGGGGATAATTATGTATCTGATCTGCAAAGGGTGCTGGAGCCTGGGGATGGCCCTAAAACTTGAGTCTTTGAGACTCAGAGTCACACTTTGAAACAGGATAAAGCACGCTGCTTAGTGGTACGGTCAGAAAATCGGTCCAAATTTCAATTTTCTCTTAACTGGTTCAAATAAAAATAAGAAAATAAATACATAAATTAATAAAATAGAGTTACAGCTTTTCTCTGTGCACTTTGGCGCTTCCTGTAGTCTTAGGTCTTCCCAGGTATAATCCTAACACTCCTACAATGTTTACCACACTAACCTTGCTTACTGACCAGTGTCCAGTCACTTGTATTCAGGGTTGGTTTACAAAACACTGCTTTTGGGGTTTTTAGTACCCAAGAAAATACGGTGTTGTGGCAGATAGCAAGTCCTCAGATAAGTGCTTGTGGCTTTCTTAAACTCAACAGTTTTTGAAATTATTACAACAAGCAAGTTAATCTGTAAAAGAAGAAAAACAGATTAAGCTGACATCCAGGGCTGCCTACTCTGCCCAAGGGAAATCAGTGATGAAAGGTATGTTAACCCCACTGTGAAATATATCGTAGCAACATCACCCCAAATATACTATCTGCCACTGCCCCCTTCTCCCTTCAGTTTGCTGCATCAGTTTCTCTTTGACGTCTTCTGTATAAGCAAGTGGCTGACATCATATTTCAACCAAGTCTACTCTTCACAGGCTTTCAGCAAATGCTTAATTTAAACACAAGGTGAACCTTATGTTCTTAGACCTATGCCGTGCAATTGTTCTTCCATCAGTGTTTGGTTTGGCTTTATTTTTTGCGAATTTCAAATTGTTCCTTTTATTCTTTGAGTAGTTGTTTCTTCTTTTTCAGCCTTGGTAGCCACAGATCCCAGGCCTGTCAACCCCAAATAACTAGGCTGGCTGTACCACTGCAAAAACTACTTTGCCTTTTCCTTTCCATCTGATCATAGCCCTCCCCCAGCTACATTTCCCCTGGCTGAACGACAGGCTATGACTAGAAGCTACTTTTAGTCTTCCAAGCCTCGTGCTCATTTGCCTCAGCAGTAATTAGCTTAGCCTAATGCAACCATATTTGCAAGTTTATAGGATGCTCTGATGCATCTCCTTTGTTCCCAGAGACTTGCCTGGCTTTTTAACTGAATTTAGAGTCACAGAGATATGTTTATAAACATTCCAATATATTATAAATAAATTTTATATTGAACTGAATCTGTATTTCACTCTCTGGTAAAGTTTCTCAAACACTAACTTTTATAAATATCATAAAACACATGACATAAAAGGTAATAAAGATAGGGACAAAGGAAAGCTAATCTCTCAAATAAAATGTAAAGAAACAGAATCCAGATCCTTAATCCAATCTTATTATTTATTTCAAACTGCCCAGGAAGTCCACCCAAATTACCTCTGTTATTAGTTGTTACTGAAGAAGTTGTTTTCTGTTGTTGCTATGGTGGCCACATCTGCAAACCCAGCTTTGGAGTGAATGTTAATAATCAGTCCTGAAAGAAAGCATGCTTAGTCACTATCAGAGCTACATGGAACTGTGGAGATTAAACATGGTATCTGCTAAAGAAGTATGGGGTTTTTTTCGTTTAAATTCAGTGTCAGAAGGAAAGGTTAATTCTACAGCTGACTTATCAGAACAGAACATTAGGAAAATTTCATAGTACAAAACCCAAGAGGTGGGTTGGGGCAACCCCAGGCACAGCTACAGGCTGGGCAGAGAAGAGATTCAAAGCAGCCCTGTGGAGAGTACTTGGGGGGGGTGGTTGATGAGAAACTCGACATGAGCAGGCTTCAGTGTGCGCTTGAGCCCAGAAACCAACCGTATCCTGGGCTGCATCAAAAGAAGCATGACCAGCAGGTCAAGGGAGGTGATCCTGCCCCTCTACTCTGCTCTCATGAGACCTCACTTGGAGTATTGTGTCCAGTTCTGGTGTCCTCAACATAAAAAGGACATGGAGCTGTTGGAGCAAGTCCAGACGAGGCCACAAGGATGATAAGGGGGCTGGAGCACCTCCCATATGAAGACAGGCTGAGAAAGTTGGGGCTGTTCAGCCGGGAGAAGAGAAGGCTGCGTGGAGACCTCATAGCAGCCTTCCAGTATCTGAAGGGGGCCTACAAGGATGCTGGGGAGGGACTCTTCATTAGGGACTGTAGTGGTAGGACAAGGGGTAATGGGTTCAAACTTAAACAGGGGAAGTTTAGATTAGATATAAGGAAGAAGTTCTTCACAGTGAGGGTGGTGAGGCACTGGAATAGGTTGCCCAAGGAAGTTGTGAATACTCCACCCCTGGCGGTTTTCAAGGCCAGATTGGACAGAGCCTTGGGTGACATGGTCTAGTGTGAGGTGTCCCTGCCCATGGCAGGGGGGTTGGAACTAAATGATCTCAAGGTCCTTTCCGACCCAACCCATTTTATGATTCTAGGTGGACCCAAGCCCTGACAGAGCAACACTTGGTGTAACAAATAGTCTGGTTCTCAATAATGTCAAGCCCCATGTGCTTTCCAAGTATATTTTTTTTTTGCTATGAGCCCAACACAGTGTGTTTCATCTTCCCCAAGGTTTCTTGGTACTAACATTCTGTTAACCCAGCCCTTTTGTATTTACACAGTACTACTTTTCAGATGTTAGGAACTGGCTTTGAGAAAGCCCCAAGGCTTTATTTTAATCACATAGCATTTAAAAGTAACAGACATGAGTTTAAAGCTGCAGAAACGGCCGTGTAGGAAAGCAAGCTGGTTTTAAAAAGCTTAGCTTGCTTGTGAGGGAGTGATCAGCTTTTCAGAAGTTTAAGTTAAAATGGCACACTAAAGAAACACGAAAAACAGAATCTTTCATTGCCTACTTTTAAATGCATAGTCATAGCCTGAGCTAGTTTAAATGCACAGGAGTTATGTGTGCAGCATAAATGTTTTCCCTCTCACTCCAGAACAGATTAGTACATGGGGGGAAAAAAAATCATTTTCTAATCAAGACTGCAAGATGATTCAAAATCAGGTTTCAGAGTTCTGCTGTACCAGCTGATGTGGGCAACAGTTAGCATGAGATAGTTCTTAGATTTTCACCTGCTGTTGTTTAGTAGATTTTCATCTGCCACTGACAGGTGTTTCAGATTGCTTTAATTTTAAGCCTCCAAAGAATGTTATTAAGAAATAAGACAGCAGAAATAGCAAAGAAAAGAGATGAAAAATTTCTGGTACACACTAATGGAAGTAGGTCTAAAGCCAGGTGTAAGGTCTATGCTAGACATTAATGGAGATAGGTCTAAGGTCACACTTTATTTTTGACCATTTGTGCCTCTCAGTGCAATAGTTTAGGAACACTGAAGGCAGCAAAGCAACTCAACAGCTGAAAGGAAAGCATAGGGAATATGAAATGCAGGTCATGGCAGGATAACTCATCTGTTTTGGTTTTTCTTACCTTTATAACTACTCCAGCCATTTTTCTACCAATTCTCCATCTAGTAAACAACAGATGCAATTCACCAAGAGAATAAGAGCTGTATGCTGCCTGTTATAATGGAAGAAAACACCACAGGAGAGATGCTTGCATGGCTGTAAATCACAGGGCTTTGAAGTGAACTGTACAAGGCCTATCAAAATATATGCTCGAAATCGTCTGTGTAGGAAAGGAAACAGAAGGAAGAGAGGAAAGAACTACAACTAAATTCAGTGGTCTCAATTATGTTTTTGTTTTAGTATTTCCTCTTGTGTGTCCAGTAAAAAATATTTTGTAATACTAGTACGGAATGCTAAAAATGGGTAGTTTTCTGTCTACAATAAGTGGGTGACAATATGAATATTGAATATCTAATTGGATTGTTCAAGGTAACATGTGCATCAGCAAAAGTAATTGTGATTAATCTAACTCTGAGGAATAACAACTGCCATATTCTGAGCTCTAACTGTATGATTCATTTAGCAGATTTACAACCTATTGATAACACCTGAACCTAACAACAACCAAAAATCAATGTGACTATTAATGACGTGAATTTGACCTGGCAAGAATAGTATTTACATAGCTTCCAGGAGGCTATTAGTTAGATTATGCAATCAAAAGATTACTTGAAAAAGATACTGTATTTCAGAACATGTTGTGTTAATGCATTGTAAACACCTTGCTGTTCCCTGTCCAACAAGTCCCGTGCAAAAATACAGGGTTCACTATCTGAGATATTCTATGGCATAAACCAAAAAATCCATCAGTATCTATACTTTGAAGATCCCTGAACCAGACTGTAAATTAGAAGCAAAATGCCTCAAATGGAAAAGTGGAGCTTTCCTTTTAATACTTAACCCATCATCCTACAAATGACACATGTAATGTGTCCATAAGTACTGGACTCTTTCACAACAGAAGGTTGATCTTTTAATTTATTTCCATTCAGTTAATTAAAAGTCACATCTGAGAACAGATTCACCAGAAACATTTCAAGTGGCAATAGTCAGAAAGCTTGAACTTCCAAGGAGACAGAAGAAGTCCTCAACAAATGCAAATAGGAGCAAGTGAAGCAGATACCCAAATTTAGGAATCTTCTAAATATATCTGCTTGGAAGTGGTTGTTTTTACAATGGTCAGCATTCAATCACAATTCAAACAGAAAGGCTATAAGAATACTTAGAATGGTGACAGCTTCAGATTCAACAGATACAGAAAGTCAATATCTGAGATATATGGTTCCAATTCCAGCAGTGATTGTTGACTCAGATAAGGCTATTGTGAGCCAAATGACATCTTACAAAAATGATGTCCAAGTCAGTTCAGAAATATCTTGGTTCACTCACCCAAACTGAATCATACCTTCTATGCAAATAGTGCGATTAGTAATGATGAGGATGCTTTCATCAGCTCATTGCTAAGGCAGTATTACTTTCTGTGCTCTGCATCATATTAAAATCTGCCTTTAAACCCTCACAGGACAAACAAGTCTTGCCTGGTAAGTAATTTCACAACTATCAAAAGACAAATTAAGGAACCACAGATTAAAAATTATCACCTGTGTCGTGGTTTTGTATTGGTACAAATAGCGTAGATGTGTACCCAGACTTGATCTGTCCACTTCTGATTGAATGAGATTACAGAGCTTCTGTAACAAACTGAGGACTTTCTTCCACTAATGGTACAGTAGGGAGGAAGCTGAAGATATATCCTGCAATGCCCAGTACAGACAGGCTGCAGAATTAGTGTTACTTTAACCCTCCCAAACACCTAAATACCCCACAGGCAACTTGAAAGCATGTCTGGGTAGGAGTCCCCAGCTGTCTGTTCAGTGGGGTTCCACCTATTCTGCAGTATAATTCATATGTCCATTCTTGCAACAAGTGAATTTGCAACAGCTCAGAAGCACTTTTGCTTTCAGTTTTACCTTTTTAAACAAATGTTGGAAAATACAGAACTATTATGTAGGTGCAGTACTTCTTCAGCAGAAAGATAACAGGTTCTGAAAACAAGTTGTCTGCTTTAATGTCACAAGCACAGTCCTTGCAATGCACAAGCTATCCAAGTGGTCTGAGACCAATTTTATAACAAATATAATGAAAGTCAATCTTCATCCCATGCACACCTTCAGCACCAGGTGCTGTATCATTTGACAGCTGGTACCCACTCATTACTGTGATCTGCTATTGTCCTAACGAGTCCACTAGGTTGTCAAGAGCCCTGGATCTTCTGTTAGGTCATGGACTAAATGATTGCATGCTTTTTAAAACTGCTCTCACAAGAATACAGGAAAATAGAAAAGTGTGGCTCAAGATGATGAATTCACCGTGAAAAGGTTTGAGTGATACATTTCATTACCTAGACATTCTCAATTTGTACCTACAAGAAGACAAAACCATAGTCAACACTTCCGAGAAACTAAATCTTTTCCAAGTTTTTCTTCTTTCAGCTGTTTTCAATTGCCAAAAAAGCCCAGTTTCCCAAAGCTGGATAGTTCTAGCACACTGACAGCCAAAGCACCCAATGCAATGCCAGGATTTTTGATCAAGCTCAAGAATAGTTCAGCTGAGAACATCAAGATTTTCACCAGCTTTAAGCCCACAATGTTACTTCACCAAAATGTGATTTTTGCCTCAAACCAAAGGCAATTGCTGCTGCCTTTTGACAGCAGTGTGATTTTATCATGAGCAAAGTTACTAATGACCTGTCCCCTTGTTTCACAAGGATTAAGTAGAACTTTCCAAACTGATCTTGCCATTATGCTTCAACTATGTCACTTACATTTTTAATACACTGCTATTTATAAAGATTATGGTAAATATTAATGTTATGCAATTACAAAAGTAACGCTTAGAACTGGTAAGTCTTCACTATAGAAAAATTTTTTTATAAAGCAATTCAGAGTCTAGGAAGAATAACTAATATAAAATAAAATAGATTACAAGAATGCCCTCTCATTTTGATCTAATGGCATACAAAGCTTAGGCTCTACCTACAAATAATTGTCTAGTATCCTTTATAATATAAACTTTTGAAAAATACAAGACAAACAGAACATAGTTACACATGCTGATGGGTAATGTAAAATGCACAGGCTTTTTCAGCTCTCCTGGTCACCTTTGTCTGGCTCTAATAAAGCAAAGATGTAACTGTTTTCTCCAGCAGTGGAACCGCAAACAAGCACTCTAAAATCTGTTTATGTAAGAGAGAGAGAAAAAAAAAAGGAATAGTTCTTAAGGGAATGCTTTGCAATCATTTTCCAATTAAAATCCTATCCCTGAAACTGTTCTGAACTAATGAGAACACTGATGCAAGCTGTTAATTACTTTTTATTTCTGAGAAAATTGCAAGGTATTTTGGGTGTGATCAGTACAGGTCCTCTACAGCGTTACTCCAAAGGCACTAGGAGGAGCTCTGATTGTTCGCCAAAAGAGATTAATCAGCACCTAATAGCTGTTAAAGTAGACCCAGTTTACGTGGTTTCTTAACATAGGTTTTGCATAGAAGGTGTGAAACACATCCATAGCCAAAACATAAGCTTATTACTAGAGATAAAAAAAGGCTTCCTGCAGAACAAAGTTTATCAGTGTTTCTTGTTACTGCAGTCTCCTTCTCTTTACATATTTACCTACCAATGTATTTGTTCACACTGTTCATCCTATGCACGTATATACATGTTCCCATCAGAAGTAGAACAGTGATGGCTACAGGTGAATCAGGTTACTCCCAGGGCAGTAACACATGCCTGAGTGGATATATAATGATATACATACATGACATAGAAGCCTTTTTTGTTTGGAAGAACACTATGCTGACCAGTGGTAAAAGGCAACAATTTGTAGAAACGTGGTCTTTCTTCACACTTTCTTCACACACGGCTTTTAATAATGTCTTTATCTCATTAGACACATATTTAAGCTGTATGTGGTTAGGTATCAGAAACTGCATTAGTTACCTTAGGTTACATCTACATGGCCACAAACATCTCCCCGGGGAGCAGTTTCTTTCTCCCAGCCCAAACAGCACAATACAGACCACATCTACCTCCACAGTGCACATCCAGTGCTTAGTATCCATCTTAGGTGCCTCCTCACCTGTACACTTCCTTAGTACAACACGTGCACTGTGTGCACCATTTGCTTGGTCATATCACAGAAACAGATGCCTAAGGCATAGCTCCTACCTTTGTGTAGCACTCTTTGCAGTGACATCTGCACACACTGGTCTTGGTACCTTTACATCCACTGCATTTGTTCCTTGACAGCTTCTCTCCCCAGTTTGTGGGCTTAGCTTTTTCCTGCAGATGGGATCACAAGAATTGCTCCACAGATTCCAGGTTTTACTCCAGGTTAAGAACCTGCCTGTACATTCAGGTACATGGCATGTGGCAAGCCAGCTCACCTGAGCCGTCACCGTTCTATTTCTGATGGGGATGACTAATATATATACACAGGATGAACAACAGTGGGATCACAGCTTTCTGGATAGCAAAGAGCCTAACATCTACTATTCAGCACTAACAAACCATCTCTCAGGAGGCTATACCACTGGGGATGAGGGTTACTATTTCCCTCTGGAGCTATGCCATCACTGACTCATACAGGAGAGTAGGGAAACCCGTACCTGTCTGCTATGAGCATGTTTGTGGGGAAAGACTGAGGAATTTGAGTGTTGGCTTCCCAAATATGTATAACATAATGTTGGGCAGACCCTACCAGCCAGGGGCTCCTCATCTGCATTGGGGACAGCAACAACTGTATCCAATTTGCTATATCCAATCCCATGAGATTCCTACCAAGAAATCAGCTGTAAAGGCAACTAAGTCTAAGGCTTGTCAGATACTAAGTGTCATCTCCTAATGTAATCACACAAGCACTCACTGATGCATTTCCACTAGCCTTGACCATCTGCAAGCCCTTTTCCTGCATTCTAGCTTCATCTTTCTCCTCCTCCCCTAGTAGTCCTTGAAGTAGTTAATCTGATGAACATCTATAAATTCAAGCCTAACCGTATTCAGTAGACACTATCCCAAGCTACACTGTTCCAGTAATCCTGAAAATATCTGCCCAGGAGGAGTTAGCCCTCTAAGGCAAGTAAGCCTTTCTTTACATACCTTGGGGTCAGTGGATGTACTCCACAATTCTTACAGCCTACTGATTCCACACTTGTAGATCTGGTTTTGCAGCATCTGGAAGAACATGGCCATCTTCAGAAGTCAGGAGTTAACACATGTCAATGGGTGATGCAGACTCTTATTTTGTCAGCTGAGCTGTCATCTGTGGTAGCACACAGTAGAGCTGAGGAAGCAGAGAAACTACTTCTCTAAAGAAAGATTTTCAGATGCTTTTGACACTGAGCAAGAGCTGGCAAAAGGGAATTAGAATCACTTTGTGGTTTCAGAGCTGTCACAAAACTGAATTTTAGGCAGGGGAATTTAAGAACGGGAAAGAGAGAAAGCTGTTTGTAGGCAGGTCAAAGGAGAACACTTGGAATATCAACAGTAAGAAACTGTATAACACGGCAGACTTTGCCTCCATCTGTCCAGACACATTTCTGTGTTGAGTTCAGTTTTGGCAGGGAACAGAGATTGAAGAGCTTAAACGGGGACTCTAGTACTAAAACCTTTTCTCTAAGTCCAGAGCTGCACTTGAAGTCTGTGTGATGAGCAGACAAGGGTAGCCTTTCCTTCCAGAGTGTCATTGCACTGCAGCTGGCAGTACCACAACTCATGCTTACAAATCTAGCTAAAAAGCCCAATTGTATGAGTTCTCTGTGTTGACCACTCATGTATTCAGTAACAGCCAGGGACTCTGAACTGCTGACATTTTTGATACTGTTCTTGATTTCAACAGCAGTTTTAGCTTTATCATCACACTTACTCAAACTACTCAGCACCAGTACTGCTTGTCATGTGTCGGTCATTTTCAACCCCTAGCAACAATCTCACTCTACTTAGGCTGTGCTTCAGTGTTGCTGCCCATGCACCAAGTTAATTCCTTCTCCAGTGAGGCTGGACATACTGTTGCTGCCTCTACTGAAAGTTATGTTCAAGGTCTACCTGAATCACATACGACAGCTGCCCTAGCTTTGTTTCTCACCTCATGTGCTTATGAGCCAAGATACTCCTTCACAGGCTAGATGTCAAGCATTCCTTACTCCCATATATCCACAGGAACAGGACTTTTGCATAGTTACCATCATTATGTTGCCACTAGCCAAGATATCAAAAGCCACATATTCACTGAATGGAGAGAGCTGTAAGCTTCAAGCATTAGGAATCACATCCATTCAGCTGATTGTCATCCTTACCTAGCTATTAGCTCGAGAAAATGTAATAAGCAGAACGTGTCCACACAAAGCCATTAGCAAACTACAAAGCTACCACACAGCATTTACACCATTCTTGCACAGGGAAGAAATTAGCCTTGCTAGGAGAAACTTTGAAAGTTTTCTATAAATAACACCTATTCTCCAGGAAGCAAGGATCCAAAAAGGGCTGAGAGCTGAAATGCCTGTTCTGAATTCAATCACAAATACATTTCATCTTATCAGAGATGGAAGCCTCTGCACCATCAACCTTCTGTACTGGTAGACTTTTACACCCAATTCTACACCAGTGCATAGGTATCATTGATACTATTGGCATTTCAGATCAAAAAGGTGGTTTAGGTTTAGCCAGCTATGCTCCAAACACCTCCTCACCCCTACAGGCAAGTGCAAGAGTGGGGAGTGGCAGAGTCAAACAAGCAAAGGGCTGGGGAGGAACAACCCCAGGCACCAGCACATGCTGGGGGCCACTCCGCTGGAAAGTGGCTTTCAGAAAATGACCTGAAGAGAATCTGTGAAGAGGATGGAGTGAAACTCCTCTCAGCTGTGTCCAGTGACAGGAACAGAGGCAATGGGCACAAACTGAAACAAGTGATGTTTTTTGAACATCAGGGAACACTTTTTCACTGCAAGGGTAACTGACCACTGTCACAGGTTGCCCAGAGAGGTGGCAGAATCTCCCTCCTCGAAGATATACAGAAGTCTGGTCATGGCTTTGGGCAAACAAACAGCTCTAGGTACCCCTGTTTGAGCATGGCGGGGGAACATGTGACCTCCAGAGGTCTCTTCCAGTCTCAATCATTTTGCAATACCATGCTTATTGGCTCCCACTTTGCTCCCCCCTTCAGCTTCAGTGAGACATTGGGACTCTTTCTCACTGTGGTAATATCTTCCATTGCCTTGGCTACACGAATATTTCAGGACAAATTTCTCCCCAGCATTTGCACAGTGAAGTCCTACAGCACCACACAGATGAGTAAGAACAGACCTGCCAGATGTCAAGGTTTGATCTGAGCAGTCCAAACTTCAGCACTGCTTCCAGAAATTATCATCTCAAAGACTCCCTGCACCAGAAGTGAATCTTTGTATTTAACAAGTTGCTGATATATTTTTCTTCTATGAATTAATCTAATAATTTTTGGAACAAATGTAAACCTTTAGCATCCACAATGTCCTGTGATGAGCACTTTCACAGCTAACTAACATGTTTGGTGGATTATATTTTGCATTTGTTTTGAACCTACCACGGGCTGGGTGGCTTTGACACCCCCTAATTCTTGCACAGAATGAAGATGGAAGAAGTTCCCTATGCAGATTTTGCCATTCACAGCTTTATATGTGTGTAACCCAGACCAGTTCTCTGAGACCAAAGAGCCTGGATGAGGGTTCAGCAAACTGTTCCTCATACAGGAATCATTCCATTCCTTGATTAGAAAATCAGGCATCTATTAGACAGAACACTTCCAGCGTCACTATATTCTTCTTGAGATCAGAGGACAAATTATAAAATGTTCAAGATGTCAGTATACCATAGATTTATACAGTAACATATCCAATTAGTGATGAAGAAAGAAAAGAGCACAAGCAAAGGATGTTGCTGAGAGGATGATGTTAATTTCATCTGAGCTTCACAATGGAGCATGATGGCTTTAGAGCTGTGAATAAGCTTGGGAAATGCAACGTTTCTACACAAGCAGTGAAAAGGAGTCTTGTGACAGAAACAGCAGCTGCAAAGGGAGGAACAAGTAGCATCCACAGAATTTGTTTTAACCATTCGTGAGATAAGTCACAGCCACAATGTTGGTGTGCAGGACCATGGAAACAAAAGTTACAGCTGCAATACTTAATGACTTTTCCACTGTGTGTACAATAAAATGTGAACATTCAAAGACTGAGTGAATTTTTGGTCCTCCATGCGGGAAAAAACATATGTGTTTTGTGGCACTTTTTCATCAGCAGACATCAAACAAGACCAAGAAACTGTGTCTCAGCTACTTTCATAAACCAGAAGACAAAAAGCCTCCAGATTTTTAGGAAGACATTCATAAAATCTCCTTGACTACACCAGAGCACACGGGCATGTGCCATTTACAAAAGTACTGGCTACTCTGGTCTGTGGCAGTATTAGCTTTGCTTAAAGTTTGGCAACCACTCAAAATTTACTTATCCTGATTCCACAGAAAGGCTCTTCTCATAAAATTTCCACATTTCTTATATTTTCAGACTGCTACCTTCATCAGTTCTATGCTTCCACACTTTGCCAAAGCTATTGAAGCCTAAAAAATAGCACGTTAGCATGGAATAAAAGCAGTCACTAGGTTTTCATGGTAACTATCTCCAAAACAACTTCATTTTATTCTCAGCAGGAAATGCAGACCTGACAGAAAATATATGGTGCATGAAGCTCTTCCAAATAAACAAAGATTTTAATTTGCTAAAGATAGCTCAACATATTATGGCAATATCAGGAAGCAATACTCACACTGATTATTTGCAGCAACATCTGTAAGCACTGTGCACACTGAGCATTTTTGCCCTAATGAACACTTTAAGGTCTGATACAAGAAGTGGAATAGAAAATGAAGTTCTCAGAACAGAACCATGCTTAAAACAAAACCTCAGGTTCACCTCTGATGTTTAGAGAGGAAGTGAAGAAACAGTGCAAGTTCAAACAATAAATACAAGGCTAACTACAGTGATTGTTGCAGTGAGTGTAGTAAGGCTGATACATGGATGATTTGCATTAACTTTTCTGTTAGCCCTCTCTGCACTAACAGGGCAATGTGGACATGCTAACATGGCACATTTAAGTCTCAGCTGTGAATTTTTCAATTAGTAAATAAAAAGGAAGGAACAATAATTTTGCCATCAAAAGCAGCCTTTAGGGTTTTGGGTTTTTTAATTCCTAAAGAGAAGAAATCTGACAGAAACAATGATAGTGGCAAATTAGTCATAAATATTCTATTAATCTCCCCTTGCAAACTTATACTTGAATTCTGAGCTTATTCTTCTTCTATGATTCATATACATATTTGTACAACCTAGACTGTTAGCCTGCAGCCCACCAGTAGAGCACACAAGTGGTGCTCTGCTTGCTAACTTTTGTTTGCAACAACAGAGATCTGTCCTATATTAATTTAACCTCAGCAAGCTGGGACACACTTATTTTCTGAGATTTCTGGCTTCACAAAGGGCAAATTGTGTCTGACTAACCAGGTGGCCTTCTACGGTGGAGTGACTGAATCAGTGACAAATGAAGATTGAATCAGACAAATGAAGAGCAACTTAAGTATCCACCTTGACTTATGCAAAGCCTTTGACACAGTCTCACACAACATCCTTGTCTGTAAGTTGGAGATACAGTCTTCTATGGATAAGGAATTGTCTGGATGGCCATGTCCAAAGAGTATCAGTCAACAGCTCAATGTCCAGACGTCAGTAACAAGTGATGTCCCTCAGGGGTCTGTGTCCAGTACAGTTGAATAGCTTCATTAGTAACACTGTGGGATTAGTGCATTCCCAGCAAGCCTGCAGAAGACACCAAGCCAAGTGGTGCAGTTGATACGCTTAAGGGAAGGGCTGCCATCCAGGGGAACTTTGACAGGCTTCAGGAGCGGGTCCACGTGAACCTCATGAAGTACAAGGCCAAGTGTAAGGTCTTGCAACGTGAGACAGGGCAGTCACCAGCACTGGTACAGGCTCAGGAGTAAATGGATTGAGAGTAGGCCTGCAGAGAAGGATGTAGGGGTACTGGTGGATGAAAAATTAGGTATGAGCCAGCAATGTGTGCTCACAGCTTAGAAAGCCAATCATATCCTGGGCTGCAACAAAAAAATCCCGTAACCAGCAGACCAAGGGAGATGATTCCTCTGCTCTACTCTGCTGAGACCCCACCTGGAGTGCTGCTTCCAGCTCCCGAGTCCCAGCACAAGAGACATGGACCTGTTAGAGCAGGTCCAGAGGAGGGCTGCAAAGGTGGTCAGAAGGCTGGAGCACCTCTCCTATGAAGACAGGCTGAGAGAGTTTTGTAGCCTGGAGAAGACAAGTCTTCAGGGAGACTCTATTGTAGCCTTTCAATATAGAAAGGGCGCTTACAAGAAAAATGGAAAGGCACTTGTTACCAGGGTGTCTAGTGATAGGACAAGGGGCAACAGTTCTAAACTAAAAGCTTTAGTAGCTTTTAGTTTAGATATAAAGCTTTAGATGAGCTATAAAGAATGTATCTTTATGTTTTTACTATAAGGATGGTGAGCTGCTGGCACAGGGTGCCCAGAGAAGCTGTGACTGCCCCATCCCTGGCAGTGTTCAAGGCCAGGTTGGACAGGGCTTTGAGCAACTGGGTCTCGTGGAAGGTGGTTCTACCCATGGCAGGGGGGTTGGAACTAGATGATCTTTAAGGGTCCCTTCCAACCCCAGCCATTCTATGATTCTAAAACACGAGCAAAGACTGAAGGACTGGACCAAGGACAGATTTCACAAGGCATTAAAAAAATCTCACTGCTTCAGAATTTTTATCCTCTGAGCACAAAGCCACCAGTAGGGTTAGATCTCTCTATGGGTCTGTGCATCTATCAGAAGGTCACTTCTTGACTAGAGAGTGTAAAAATCTGCATTCAGTGATAGGGTGATCAAGCACAGAGGTACCTGGAAGGAAGGTTATGCTCTGTATATCATACCTAGTTGCAGTGTCAAATGCTTGTCCTCAGAGTAGATCTGATAACAACTGAAACTTGAGCTGTTTTCAAGCTGCATCTGGGCTGGCCTTTGAAAACTTGAGCTCTAGGACAAAGATGAGCGAACTCAACTGCAAGACAAAGTCACCTTCTTTTTACTTAAGAGCACCCTAACTGACCAAACAATTTTTGAATCCTATCCACAGGGGCACAGGTCAGTACTCAGATCCATGACTAGGCATAATTCATCTCAAAATGTGCAGGTATGTGTGCATACAATGTTGCTATAAATATACAATTACAAGTAAATGTCATGACCTACTATTCAAATCCAATTACTGCAGTGTTTTTGTCATCCTTTGGCCAGAGTAAACTATTGCTTGCAATTAGTTTTGCATCATGATGTACCTGGAATGAAGTACACTTCACCCAGCAGTGTAAGTAGTTTCACTGTGGTAAGTCCTGTAAAATCAAGCTGAATTCAAAGAAGTTACTGGAGTATTTGACAGAAAAATGGGAAAAATTTGCATGTGCCATGATCCAGATCTGGATCTGTCCATAGTCTATGTTCCATTACAAATATTGTCCTATATACTTATTTTCAAAAAAGAAAAATCCATTTGTGCCGGAATGATGAAGCAGCTAATTACAGTTTCTTAAATTAAACCTGCTCTGTAACAGATATTTTGGAGGAGTTGGATATGTTACAAAATGCTTTACAGTCTCCTTTTATGACTCCATCCAAGGCCAAAATCCGATTAATTGCACAGTAAAAACCTTGAACAATCTCCAGACAAACAGAAAACGGGATATGCCGAAATGGGGCAAATACAAAAAAAAAAAAAAAATCTTCCAGTGCACACATTTCAAAATAGCTCAAAGTGTGATTTTTTACCCATAAAAAGCCTAAGTCTAAGCATAATTGATCAAATAAGAACAAGACTTAACTGTAGCCATTTCCAACCAATGTTATCGAAGGCAGAAAAAGAAAGCTCTAATAACAGTTCCTGTAATAACAGTTCAGGGGATTTTAACTTCATTTCAGTGGGGCAAGAAATACAGTCACATGAAGAAATGTTTTTCTAATAGAACAGCAGTGACATCACTTCAGCCAGTGAGTATTACAATTAACTCTCAGTTTCAAAGACTTCTTAGTCATGGTCTACCCATTGACATACTACATTCTATACATTATTTTGTGGGAAAAGACTGACAAAATATAACTGCAGGAAGCTGCACAAAACAAGGCTTTCATTTGATGCATGACAGAAAATGAGCAAAAAAGTCTTCCCACCCAAAAAGTTCTAACTTACAGTGTTACAAATAACTTACAGTGTTTCAGATATATTTGAAACCTGTGACAGATTGAAAAGCAACACCCTTCAGCAAGACCAGACCAAGAAATTGTTGCCTGGCTACAATGACTAGCACAAAACTACACAGGACTAACAATATTAAAACTTTGAGTACAACACAAATGGAGATAAAGACTAATTGAAATTTATCATCCACTCCCACACCCTAAATCAGTGTAAAAAGGGCATTTTTTTCTCTGCTCAGTGATTTTCATAAACATTTTAATCGCTTAAAAATCTTCAACTAGTTTTGCTTCACTGATACTTTAAAGAGCTCTGACAATAATAATTTCTACTAATAATCTAGGTTCTAAGTCTTTGTCCATGTTCATTTTGTCCCAGTTTTTGTCATGAAACAGAAGACTCTAAAAGCATATCAGCTTGACATGAGCCCTGCTGTGCATTAATTCTCACAGATCAAAAATGAAACACAAATAATTAATGAAAGCCCAAGAATTTTTAGCATACAACTAAGGAATAAGATTGTCCAACTCTGAGATTAGAATCATAAAATGGTTTGGGTTGGAAAGGACCTTAAGATCATCTAGTTCCAACCCCCCTGCCATGGGCAGGGACACCACACACTAAACCATGTC
>NW_009943114.1:6750-13711 GCF_000696875.1 Nestor notabilis | reverse complement strand
TGCGCTAAATCTCTTCCCCCAGCCTGTAGCTGTGCCTGGGGTTGTGCCGACCCAGGTGTAGGACCTTGCTCTTGTCTTGGTTAAACTTCAGGAGGTTGGCATCAGCCCACCTCACAAGCGTGTCCAGGTCCCTCTGGATGGCATCCCTTCCCTCCAGCATATCAACCGAGCCACACAGCTTGGTGTTGTCGGCAAACCTGCTGAGGGCGCACTCAATTCCATTGTCTGTGTCACTGACAAAGGTACTGAACAAGACAGGTCCCAACACTGATCCCTGAGGGACACCACTCATTACTGGTCTCCATGTGGACATTACCACAACTCTCTGCATGCAGCCATCCACCCAGTTCTTTATCCACTGAGTGGTCCATCCATCAAATTGATGTCTCTCCAATTTAGAGACAAGGATGTTGTGTGGGACGGTGTCGAATGCTTTGCACAAGTCCAGGTAGATGACATCAACTGCTCTGCCGCTGTCCATCAGTTCCGTAGCCCCATCATAGAAGGCCACCAGATTGGTCAGGCAGGATTTCCCCTTAGTGAAACCATGCTGGCTGTCCCCAACCACCTCATTGTTTTTCATGTGCCTTAGCATGCTTTCCAGGAGAATCCGCTCCAAGATTTTGCTGGGCACAGAGAGATGAGACTGACTGGTCTGTAGTTCCCTGGGTCTTCCACCTTCCCCTTCTTGAAAATGGGGGTTATATTACCCTTCTTCCAGTCATCCAGGACTGACTTCCTTTAATAGAATGGAAGTATTTGAGATTCGGTCTTTACAAATAAGCCTTAACTCAGGAAAGGAAATTTTTGCTGTGGAGGAGAGAAATATGGTGTTTTGGCTGCTGTTCATGGGATCCTCTCCAGCAGTGGGCAAATTTTATTGGGACTAGATTACTCTAGGAGGGAAAAACAAGGTATTATCTAAGAGGATCTATCAACATCTATCTTATTGTAAGTACAATTGCTGGCCAACACACTAACACCACAGGAACTTCTGGAATAGCCTTGCAGTCCCCAGGCATTCACTCCAGTCACCTCACTCATGCACCTAAATATGAACTAATCTTAGCTTGGTAACAGACATGTGAGGACAGTAATTATCAAAAGGTTGAGGCCATTCATCCACAAGATTAAGTCTCAATTCACTGATTACAAAAAGCTAAAAGAAAAATTAAAAGCCTTATTGCAGAGAATATTTGCAGGAACTATATCTCACTTTTCACCATGACAGAAGGAAGATGTCTGCACAGCAGAGAAAAACAACTCAGATAACACTGTTAAACAGTATTTGTGACCAAGATTAAGGACTACAGTTTGTGTTATATGTGACTATTGGATAACTATCCAAGAGAAAGCAATGCTGCATCTTGCTATATAAACACATGGCTTCTGCACTCAGCAGTGTTTAAAGGCACTGGCTGCATCAAAAGTGACGGCTGATTATTCAAGCAAGTTCAAAGGAACTTGCCAGGCAGCCTGCATGAGGCAGGGGGAGGGAATAAAATCCAAGTCTGCTACTTCTATCCAGGGGGAATAGCGAGAGGGTGAATATCTGCCTTCTTCCTACTCTCTAGAGAGAGAAAAGAAAAACAACTACAAGGTACTTTGTCACTCACAGCCTGGTCTAAGTTCAGGTCTCTGCCAAAGCTCAGGACAGGGAAGGGTGGCATGGCCTCTATATCAGGCCCTCATTTGACCATGCCCCAGCCCTCCAAATGAAATCCTATCTTCCCAGTCAGGTTTGCCTCTCTGTTGTTTATGCAAAGCCTCTTAGCTTCCACAGCACCAAATTTCTTTGGTCCTCACATCTAATTGTTGGCCATTCCAACATACCACATGGGCCAGGACTTGAGCACTGGCTTACAAACACTCATTCCTGAGGCATCACAGTGCTCAGACAGACAGGGCTGTGGCCAACACACATGAAAGCCTCATTTTCCTTTCTGTTTAAGAACTCAGCTGAAACAAAGCATATTTAAATTAATATTTTTCCATACTTGACATCTGGCTGTTCAGGATTTTTTTTTCTTCCCCTCCTTGAAGACATGGCTACAGAAGGACCACAGGTGTATTCCAAATAAATGTTTTCTTCCCTGGGATCTTGCAGAGCCCACTGCACACTTCTCCTTCTGGCAGGTCCTGCTCTGAGTCAGTGGACAAGCCCACTACTGCTGTAGGGGAACCAGCTCCTGATAGGACATAGAACTTTACTTGGACTGAAATGAATGCCAAATCAAGTCTGAGAGAGGCTTAATGACACTGGCAATCCCAAGTAAAACAGTAATGACCTTGTACACAGTACTCATTTTAACAATGTGCAAGGGAAAGAAGCAAAATTGTACCATTTCATTTCCAGAGTTGGAACATCACCCGGTGATGTGGTAGGAAGCCTGCTAGAAAGCAAACCACAGCTGGTACTGATAACACCAAGATAAATGCACATTACAGCAAGCAGCTGTGCTAATGGAAGCACTCAGTATTGCAGTCTTGATGCCAAAGGCTCTGTTGTCTTTCTCATGAACAGGCCGATACACACACCCTCTTTGGAAAGAGGCAAAGGCACAGAGGACTTGGCACACTTGCCATGAACATTAACAGAGAGATTTGACTTTCTTGTGGCTTGCGGTTTTTATCTTACTCCTAAGATCAGATCAGGCGGTGTAAACAGACTACAAAGTCTTCCATATCACTACCACAGGCAGTATAGGAACTACATAAACATGCTGTGTTTATGTACTTCATATCAGTGACAGCAGGCTGAGTATCACATTATACAGCTCACACAGCAACCATAGAATAGTTAGAGTTGGAAAGGACCTTAAGATCATCTAGTTCCAACCCCCCTGTCATGGGCAGAGACACCTTGCACTAAACCATGTCTCCCAAGGCTCTGTCCAGCCTGGCCTTGAACACCACCAAGGATGGAACATTCACAACATCCTTGGGCAACCCATTCCAGTGCCTCACCACCCTCACTGTGAAGAACTTCTTCCTTATATCTAATCTAATCTTCCCCTGTTTGAACCCATTCCCTCTTGTCCTACCACTACAGTCCCTTTAACGAAGTGATTTAAGTAGTTTTCATAACTGCAATGTAGTTTCAACACTATAATCAGTTACGCACAGTAGCTGGAAGCCTACCATTAAAAGTTTATATACCATAATATTTTTCAAATCAGTTTAATAATGCTCTATCACAGTATTTGACAGTGCCATTATGTTTTTTTGTATCAGCATTGCAGAAGATCCAAGACAATCACTCCTGGGAGCAGCAACAGGGCTGGCAGGCACCTGGCCACACTGGAAGAGGGAGGGGAGGGATGCTGCAGCAGGATGTGACAGCAAAGCATGGCCCTCTTACCACACTGGCCCCAGCGTAAGTCCTGTCTTGGGGCAGGCACCACTCATGCCTCCAATGGTCTAGTGAAGGACCACAGGAAACAAACATGCCAAATTCAAGCCAGAGATTTTGCGGGCAGTAGGAGGAGTTGTCCAAGTAAGAACGACAGAGTAGGGAACAAAGGCTGAAGAATCTCCCACTATACCAACAGACTTCTGGTTTGATTGAAATTACACAGTGGGCAGAGTTATTCATAGGGGTTCAGTATTTAGGCCAGATATATTTTGGCAGTTCATAGAAAAAGTATCTTATTGGGTTTGCCAATGACTATAACAATATAAACTTTCCTCTTTCTACATGTCTTTTGAGGGGTAGTAGACCTGTTTTAGTTCTTCCAGAGAATGCATTGTTGTCCAATACATGGGTTTTGCACTAGTTAGAAATTCAAAGGCATTTTCTTTATAAGAGCTTTTTTCATCAGTTTAAATCTAAAATAAAAAAATGATTAAAAAAATATTGTAAGAAGCACTCACCAGTTTTGCAAGTGGCTGAAATGATTGACAGTTACACAGTGAGGGTCCCTATGTCTCTCCAAGGACTCGGGTGCTTTATCAAGTAACTGAAAGGCTCAGCTATCATGTAGCAGGTCCTAGCTTACTACTGAAATAGTATAAAATTTCCAGTTCCATTTACCAAGAGGACATGTCTCTAAATTAGCTTCTTATCTATTTATTGCCTTTTTCAAATTGAAAATAAATTAAATCCAATAACATTCTCACAAGAATACTAGTTGGTAATGCTCTTACTTAGCCAAGTACTTCAGTTAAAATATTGATTGAAATTGGATTAGCCTTGTCTTGCTGACATTGCTGTCATTGCTTGACAGTGGTAAGGTCTATTATGTGTATTTCCTTAGTTAAAGTAGTACGACTAGTGTTAACTTCCTTAATTTTCTTGGGAAATTGAGTATTTAAGTGCTTCAGGCTAGTCTAGAGCCAAGAACCTTCTTCCTTATAAAAACCACTGTAGATCAATTCTCTAATAAATAAGTAGACAGAGAAGGGAAAAATTATGTTATGTTGCTGGGTTATTATGTTGCTTGGTGTCATATTCTTAAATTCTGCTTCAGGGATTTACGCTCGTTTACATCTCTGTCTTCATTTCTACTCTTCATAAAAGTTGATGACAGATTGACATTATGGTACAATTAAAGAGGCCCATAAAAATTAAATTGGAAAAAGACAGACAAAGCTCTAGACAGGCAAAATGCATCATACTTGGCCCTGTAAACCCACCGATGCTATTTAGTATTAGCTTCAGTTATTAAGAAAATACTTAATAATGAAATAAAGAAGTGAAATAATCCCATGATGAGCAGTGGTACCTAGGTCAGACACAGTGAGGGCCTCTAGCTGGTGAGAAAAGCCACTTCTGTACACACTGTGGTATCGCTGGGATCGTCTAAGCTATAAGAAAGTAGCATAAGGAGAGGTAGTACCTTCTAGCAGACCAAACATTGTCAAGTAGGCTATATTAAGTAAACCAACAACCAATGTTTCCTATTATAACCAGGATCTGTGTATTTCAGCCACTCTGAAAGTGTCAATTCTTCCTGGCTCTTGTTTTCACGCACTCAGTGCTGTTTCATCCTCAGCTGTGGGGACCTCCTTTTTAAACCTGCATCCCCTTGCAAGTCCATCATGGGCAAGTTCTACGTTCCCACAGATCAGCTGTTGGTCCTTAACCCTCCTCCTCCACCATCTTCAAGATAACCTCAAAGCCAATGGCCAGGAATTTAGGCTTTATGTTGCACCTCTTTAGAAACAAGACACAAGTTCCACTTACTAGTCATTCAGTTGGGCTTCTTTCCTTAAGGCTTTGGTCGAGTGAAAGTCTCACCTCTTTAACAGAAGCTGTTTAATCAGCTGGATACTGGCAGAAAACATTTTTGATTTCTAATTTAGACACACAAAGTGCATCATCAGCTATTCAGCAAGAAAGAGCAGGAAAAAAACATTTGGGCTTTGAAGTACTGTAGTAATCTTATCTGCTCTGTTTACATATAGACCTAGTGGTACATGGCAAAGCAGTGCACCCCAAAAGACGAGAGGGAAAAGCAGGCAGGAGGAAGACAGGGCTTTCAGGAAAGGTGGAGGGCAGGAACTCCAGGGCTCACCTTTCTTTTGAGCAAGTCTTCTCTGGCCTCTCCTGGAAAAACAAGCATAGTTTCAAGCAGCTTTAGTTTAACTTAGAGGACCCATGGACCAAAGGATTCCTAGAATGCATCTTACTGTATTAGAAGTACACCCACCACTAGGTGTCAGCCCAAATTAAGGCTAAATTGTATTTGTATTAAATATACAAATTTATTTAAAAAACATCTCGCTTTCATTATAGTTTGAGCTTCTAACTAGATCATGGAAATATTCATACATACATATAATGTTCTTATGCTGACTTTAAAGAACAAACCTAATTTGCAGAAAAGCATACTGTCAAATAACTAGAACCTTTTGGAAACTCAGGTAGGGCACCTGCTTTTGCAAAGGTACATTTCATAGAACCATTTAGGTTGGAAAAGACCTTTAAGATCATCAAGTCCAACCACTAACTTAACACTGCCAAGCCTACCACTATACCAACTGCCACATCTTCACATCTTTTAAATACTTCCAGGGATGGACATGTTTCCCTGGGCAGCCTGTTCCAATGCTTGACAACCTTTTCCATGAAGAATTTTCTCCAATGTAAAACTCCTGTGGCACAACTTGAAGCCATTTCCTCTCGTCCTATTGCTTGTTACTTGGGAGAAGAGACTGACAGCCACCTTGCTACAACCCCCTTTCAGGTAGTAGTACAGAGCAATAAAGTCCCCCCTGAGCCTTCTCTTCTCCAGACTAAACAATGCCAGTTCTCTCAGCCATTCTGCATCAGACTTGTGCTCCAGACCCTTCACCAATTTCACTGCTCTTCTTTGGACCCACTCCAGCACCTCAATGTCTTTCTTGTAGTGAGGGCCCCAGAACTGAAGACAGGATTCGAGGTGCAGCCTCCCCAGTGCTAAGCACAGGGGGATGATGATCACTGCCCTAGTCTTGCTGGCCACACTATTGCTGATACTGGCCAGGATGCCATTAGCCTTCTTATCCACCCAGGCACAAGCTGGCCCATGTTCCACGGCTGTTGACCAACACACCCAGGTCCTTTTTCAACAAGCAGCTTTCCAGCCACTCTTCCCCAAGCCTGTAGCACTGCATGGGGCTGTTGTGACCCAAGTGCAGGACTCAGCACTTTGCCTTGTTGAACCTCATACAATAGGTCTCAGCCCATCAATCCAGCTTGTCCAGATCCCTCTGCAGGGCCCTCCTACCCTCAAGCAGATCAACACTCCCCACCCCACTTGGTGTCATCTGCAAACTTACTGAGGATGCACTCAATTCCGTTGTCCAAATCATTGATAAAGATAGTGAACAGAATTGGCCCAAATACTGATCCCTGGGGAACACACCACTTGTGACTGGCTGCTAACTAGATTTAACTCTATTCATCATAACTCTTGGGGCCTGGCTGATCAGTCAGTTTTTTACCTAGCAAAAACATGAAGCCCATCTGTTTGGAAGT
>NW_009943114.1:0-6731 GCF_000696875.1 Nestor notabilis | reverse complement strand
TGTAGGGAAGCAAACAAGCTCTGGCCCATGGAAGTACTTCATCTTTTTAAAATTCAAAGTCCTGACAACTAAAACATGAGCTGAAAAGGTCAGAGTAGAATACCTGCCCTGCCTGTTTTTTCTGAAGCAATGAATCCATTACCACCACAGAGCCCCTGCTGGCTACAAGATAAAAGCTGATAGACCATTTATCAGCATTTTATCCAGGAGAGAATCAAATAACTGTCATATCACTTCTGAACAGACCCTGTCTGAGCATCTTCTGTCATTCAAATTAACACGAGCCCCATTCCATTACAGAGCTTAGAACACACAGGATAGGGATGTTACACAGGGAAAAATGTTTATTCAGTGTATTATGCCTTCAGTCATAAATATGCATGGGCCCTTCAAAGCAGACTTCAAAAACAAAACAGGTGCTTATGAAGTCTCCTATAGTTGAATTTTCATTCCCTTCTCTAAGGGGAGTATAATGAGACAAAACTGAATGTGGAAAAATGGACCTGACTGACATTGTGCTCTGTCAGAAAAAGCTTGCAGCAGAGTCCCCAGGTAACACTTAACACAGCCTCTGCAGGCTCACCACTGATGTAAAGCACTGCAAATAAAATAGACGACAAGAGAGGGGGAGCAAACACATACAAAAAACCCAAGCAGAACCAGCAATGGTCCAGGGAAAAGAACTGCTCCAGAGGACCACTCTCCTTTCCAACTAACGCAGAAAAACCAGCCTGCAGTCTTTCCTTGCACACAGCCTCCCTCTCCTGTCAAAAAGAGGAAGCTTCAGTTCTGAAATACACTTGTTTGTATCGCATTGCAACATACAGTCGTTTCACAACTGACACAGTCTCTCTGTGTTTCCTGATCTCTCATGCTATAAGCATCACAAAACATCCAAATCGGTGTCAACACCAAAGCTGGGAAGATGAAGAAATGAGGGAACTGCTACATAACTGATGGCAATAACCCGTCTGAGATGACTGATATCAAGGACAGACTGAATTCAAACACAAGTGGGAAATTTTATTCCCAACATGAAATGGATGCAGCTAAAAGCTAAAAGGCCCAAGACAGGAGAATGATTCTCAGAAGAGGCAAAGATGACTGCAAACAGATGACAAAAATGGCTCCTTTACAACCCCCAAATCAACCTGGAGCTCCAAGCTGGATTTCATTTCTAAACCCAATCCTAAGAATGGAATGAGCCTCAAGACCCAGATCCCAGCCATAACCCAGACAAAATGTTCCGGGGGGTGGTGGGTATACATTGATTGTTGGTATACAATTGATTTCTGCAATACTATTGATTATTGCTGCATAATTGATGATTTGTAATAGTTTCTATTCAATTTATCAGTCATAGGTGTACTTGCTAGTAATGATTTCTGTGGCATTTGTGGCAACCTGTAATAAAGTAGAGAGGACAAAAGTCTACACGTCCTTATGCATTACAGAATCCTACAAACCCACAGTTGTAATCTCTGCACACCTCCAGGCTAGGTAACCCTTCAGGTTGCAATATGTCCTCATGGAGTAGCAAGAACTAGCTGCTCTGCAAGGAGAGCTGAGCATGAAGGCAAACAGCAGTGACCTCCCCCGCAAGGGCAAGGTAAGCCCGTGGCAGAAGTGCATCCAGAGACAGGAATCTGGGCAGATACTGGCCAGACATCACCCAGCAAGTCCATAGTGATGAGGCAGGTCCAAGGCCAAGCCACAAAGCTGAACCACAGCCCCAGGTCAGAATCAAGTTGGTTTGAGTCTGGAAGCAGACATAGCTGCCACACAGCTGTAATGATTCGGGGGCCAGCAGTAAACCCTTGGTTTAAAAGCAGCTCAAAGTGCTTTTCTAATGAGGTGCTGAAGATGTTAAAATGCAGAATAGCTGAGCAGAACAAAATTGCTATCTGACAAATTAGGATGGTCAGGAAGGTAACACTAAGTAACTGTTCCTTATCCAAAAAGGCATTATATGTTAACACACACATACTCCTCCTGAGCAGAAAAAACACTGGGGGACTTTGAAGCCAAATGAAAACTATGCCATCCAAGTCCTGATTCTTCATTTTACATTATGAGCATTACTACAGTGTTAAAGATGTCAGGAAGGCAATTGTTTATATATTGCATAGTAACATCCACAGCAGAATTATAATCCATTCTGCCTTTTTCATGGCTGCACAGTTAACACAGGCATGTAAGTATGTGGTCCTGGCTGCACGATGACATGCAGGACCAGGGAACATTTAGAGGCACAAGACCTTGCCTATTAGAAAATTGGTTTGGTTTTTGGTGGGGTTTTTTGTTTGGGTTTTTTCTTGCTACCATCAACGCAAGGCCTATGTGTGAAAGCACTAGAGGTATAAAGGGCTGGAAGTGTGCAATGTGCTATGGCCAGATCATAGACAAAACTCCAGCACCAGGGCTTCATGTATGCAGGAAGGCAGGGCTACATGTTTTGTGACAGAATGCATGATAATATACACGAAGTTACATTTTTGCCACACAGTACTACAAGTACCAAGAGTCTGAAGAGATAAAAAGGCAAGCTGACAGTTTAAAGGGATACATGCCTTCTGGACTTTATTCAGTTGCTTATAGGAAAAAGTTTGAGGCTTTCCTAGCACATAACACCAAAGGCTACTTCACTCTTACCTTGTGCTCATCAGAGCACTATGTGATAGTATTTAAGAAGAAGTTGCAATCTCTTTACTTTTCCCTGCTCAGGAGGAATGAAGATAGCTCTATCAGGGACATATAAATGGGAATATTGAAACTGATAATAGAATCACTAAATTAAAAACGTGTAAGATTGGAACAAGGTGTCAAAGGGGGAAGAAATATGCATGCAAAAACTACCAGGAACTGTGCTAAGAAACCTCAAGATGAAAAGGCTCAGGGAGCTTATCAATGATGGGTAGTTCCTGATAGCAGAAAGTAAAGACAACAGAATAAAGCTTTGCTCAGTGGTGCCCAGGAACAGGATGAGCACAAATTAAAATACAGGAAACACTTAAGCACAAAAAGATTACTGGGGGGTGGTCAAACACAACCATAGGCTGCTCAGAAAGCCTTCAGTCCATGGAGATGCTCAAAACCTAATTGGACATAGGCCTGAGCAACCTACAATAATGACCCTGCTCTGAGCAGGGGTGGACTAAAATAGTCTCTAGAAGTCACTGCCAACCTCAGCTCTTCTGTGATTCTGAGATTAATTACTGTTGAACATTGACTTGGCAATAAAATAACAATCCTAAAGCCTAAAATAAGCGTGTAAAACCCAAAGGTCAAAAAGAAGCAGCCTCCAGGTCCATTTTACATACATATAAAACTCAAGCTCAGTGAAAAAGCAGAAGTCACAATGCCACATTGTCAGGTTAATGCGTGGAAATTAACTGTCACAACTGGAAAAGTATCAATACAACATCAGAGATAGTTATGAAGATTGTATATTTTTACTGACCTATTATTTTTATTTTTGCATGCAAGAAAGGTCAGGATCAGATCATGTAAATTTAAAAAAACAGAAGTAAAAGTAACAGTTCAGCTGTCACCAGAGGTCAGGTCACAGTATTCAAATTCTGTTGAACACACCAATATGAACAATTGTCTTTACATTGCCAACTGCTGCATAGATTTCACAAAGCCAGTAAAATTTAGAATGAAGATTAGTAACAGAAGGTCAGTCTACTTCTCCTTCCCACCACTCTATGGGACATGGCAGAAGCTTCTAGCAGCTTCTCACAGAAGCCACCCCTGCAGTCCCTCTGCTACCAAAACCTTGCCATGCAAAACCAAATACAATTGATTATAGGTTTTTTTGTTTATAATACTGTCTAAGCACATGCACTAGTATAATTTGCTTTTCCCATCTCTTGTGCCTTCCACAGGGACAACTTTCATCCATGTCAAAAAACAAAAAACCCACCAAACAAAAAAAACAACCAAACCAACGAAAAACAAACCCAAAACACAAGATACCATGTTTGTGCTGACTGAGGAATCTTGAAGTAGTAAGTGCAGATTTGATTTCTCAGTTTTTATATTGCATATTGCTGCCAAAAGCCCATTACATACACATGTGATGACATAAGGCATAAAGCAGAAGTGATTGCACCAAGTGCGTGTGGTCAGACATTAACATTCATGTAGTCATTACAAATAAGCTAGTGAATCCTAACAGTGAAATTAGGCAAAAAAAGAGTTCTCATTGTATGTGTGTTAAAATGACAATTACCAAAGTGAAACCCAAACATTCACATTGTTCTATTTTCTCTCTACAAGCCAAGTCTCAGTCTTCAAGTTTCATTTAATATTCCACGTAACTCCACATTACCTCAAGGTGTTCACAAGTCACAGCAAGAAAGGAAAAGCAAGGTGGCCTAAAACATTAGCAGTGCCATTGATAATGCACCATCAAGCAGTAAGGACCTAGTTCATTTAAATAAGTGTGCCAACTCCAGGGATCTCTGCTGTCATGCAATTTTTCAGTTGTAATACAAGAATGCAAAAGCTGGAGGTAGACATCTGTTCTCACACATTATCAGGCAGAACAGTTTGTTAGTCTCGGCTATGTTCACATGCCATGTTATGTCTTTATAGCTGTCTAGATGGTCACACAGCAGAGATTATATATTACTTCATGGTATTAGTAGTCCCATCTGAGTCTAAGAGGATAAATACAGAACAGTCCAAACTGGGTAGTCTGCTACCAATCTCATTAAAACAAAGTGGAAATAACAATTTTACACCCAAAGCACCCGGCCTCAAGAATGAACCAGCTGCTACAGAAATCTGGCAACTTTCATAAAAAAATGAAAAGGAAACCTCAAGGGAACACAAGTGCTTGGAACTGAAAGTCATCTGGAACTTAAGCAGCAACAAGGGAGGTAGAATGACAACAAAACCCCTTGATGCCTAACTAGGCCATGCTGAAGAAATTGCAGTGGAGATCTCTTGAGAGTCTGAAAAGAAACCTTTAAATGTATAAATCGAGGTTCCATTTTAGCTCTAATCTTTGCTTTCTCTTTCTACTCATTGATCTCATACCCTGGCCTTAAGTTTGCTAAGCAGCTGACAGTTGTTTGGGAGAGTTGACCAGAAAAAACTAACACAGAAAAGGTTCTAAAAGCAGCAAACCAGAAAGTACAATATACACAGTCTCAAATGGTCCAGCACACAGAGAACAATGTAATTCAGGAGGAAGTCCTGGTCCCCAACTTCCTTTAAAGAAATCCACAACATTTTACCACTTATATTCACTAAAACGCTACTGCATAACTCTCATTTGTTCATTCTTCTAGAAACCACAATATAAGGAAATCCAGAGCAGCTGCTGCTCTGCTAAACGCACAAACCAGCCTCAAATTCAGGTTAAGATCAAGATTTGAATGTTGTATTAGTATGACTATAAGTATCACTAGCTGTAACTTGCAACAGGCATTTCTAATCTGTGTGAACTACTTCAAAAATCTTTTAAGTCTGGTAATGACTACAGCTTTGCACATCCTGGAGAAAGCCGATTCCTGATATAACCTCACAGACTGTATTTGCAAGATAGAAGAATCTTGTCAAAACTGCAGGAAGCCAGCAATGAGGCTTTAAATCTAGAACATCCATTTTTAAATTTTTCTTTGTGCTTGAGTTACTCCTGCTGCAGAAAGACGCCTTTCAAGTGAAACTAATCCATTTAATTCAAGTAATTTTTGGTTTAGTCCAGATATAATGCGTTCCACACATGTCAAACTATGAGTCATTACTTCATAAAACTATCTCACACTCATATTTGTCTTCCAATGTTTTAGAGAGGAAGAAACTAGCTCACCATTTACAAAGCGCAGTCCTAGTTAACAGGCTGTAATCAGGATGCCACACAAAAGTTCCTTTATGCACAAAAGCCTGAGAACAATGATGACAGCAACGCACAAGCTTTAAGACCAGAGTTTATCCAGGAGCATGTGGCTTCAGAGGCATTACTAAATGCTGTTTCTTGAAGTTTATTCTGAGAAATAAATTACTGACCCATAAACCAGCTAATTTAATGAACATTATGTATCTCTATTAACCGAACACTGCAGTCTAAGCAAAAGCTTAAAGTAAACCCATACTCCCATCAGGATCCCCCAAAATACATTTATCTAACAAAAGTCCAGTTCAACTGAAGAGTTTACTCCCTTAATTATTACGTGCAAGTTCTTTATGTAACATACTGATACTACCTTTCTAACCAAGAATTGTTTTAAAAAGCTAATACTAGTCTCCTGCCCACACACCACTACCTTGGAAGGGCAGCAGAGGTACCAGAAACATTGCCAAACCTCAGGAAGATTGCATCAACGAGCAACGAAGCAATGCATACACACAACAAGAGAACCTTCTTATCTCCAAAGAGCTATCTCTCTCACTACAAGGCTCAGAAGAAAATCTGACTTCTAAGTGCCACAAAGGTTTGTTTCAAACCCACAGACCTGAGGCCACAAGGCCAAAGCACTCCAGAGCACATGCCACCCTCACAGAGGTAAGCTACAGCTCCACCTCAGTGGCCACAGCAGCCTTAGCTCCCCATCCACCTCCCCTGGCGCCTCACAGACCCATCATGTAAGCTGACAACCCAAACACCACATGAGCACCTCACCTGCCCAGGGAGCTGCACACTGGGTACATACATTGCCTATAGCTGCTTCCCCTCTACTGCCTTACCTAGCAGCACACCACATGCATATACACATATATAT
>NW_009943113.1:47538-62039 GCF_000696875.1 Nestor notabilis | reverse complement strand
CCGGCTGGGCTTAAACCACGACAACAGCAAAAACCAGAAGTCTATAAACTCATTATATTTTATATCTAAATTTAAGTAGGATATATAAATACAAAATAATTCTTGAGGGTCATAGACAGCTATGAGGAGGAAACACTGAGTAATCTCAGAACCATGTCTGGCAAATGAAATATGTCTATTACAAATGTGAAGACTGGGTCATCTCTTGGTTTAGAGGTGTTTAAATTTGTATTGTAAGTTTAGTACACTATTTTTTTCCAATATGCTAACAAAAATTAGTACTAACTCATTTTTGTGTCTTTTTTAGTTTCATGCATGAAGGATTAGCTGACAGTTTCATTAAAAAAATGCTAGTGCAAATGAATAAAGAATTTGTAGAAACCCTTTGGGTAACACTGCATTATGTCAACAAAATCCATAGTTGTTGAGTTAGAAAACCTGGCAAAATAACACACATTTAGGTTGATTTGACAATATAGCTGGATTGTAAAAGAGGAGCTGAAGAAGTAGCATTCTAAAAACCGCATTTAAAGTTATTTTCTAGGTAGTACTGTAAGCTTTTAAAATACTGTCTCTAGTACAAAAGAAAAAAATTATTGGAGGGAGGAAGGGGAAGGAGAAGTTGGGGAGATAAATTAACCAGTAGTTACAAAGGTGATACTCAGGAAAAAAACTGAATTGACATAATGACTTAAATACTGCCTCTCTGTATCTACAGCACATCAGGATTAAAATATTAGTTCAAAAGTAAATTCCAGGTAAAGCAAATTTTTGTTTTGCCTAAAGATGTAGAAATTTCTGCAGACATTCAATACGAACATGTGAAAAATACCTGAATATTATAAGAGGCATTTTGGTTTGCTCTATTTTCTGATAGAAAAGTTGTAGGAGACGAGTGATGCTGAAAATCATTGAAATGAACATTAAGTGTAACCAAGAGAAAAACATGAAAAACATTGTTCCTAAATGCCAAATAACAATAGGCAAAGTAGTATGAAGAAGACAGGAATAGCAGGTATACATAGGAAAATACACCACTATACTACTCTATATTGTGGAGAATACCAAGAATTTTATCTCTTGACATGAAAATAAGGGGGAAGATACTGTGTTTTCACTGCAAAATAAAAAAGCACAAGCTCAGTTGTGAGATTGATGACCATGAACACCCTTTAGTATTTCTTTGTTCTCTGGCTCTGTTTAAGATAAGTCCAATCTGATACAAACAATGCTATTCATAAACACAATAAATTCAAGGTGATCAGTGCTAATTACTGGGGTTTGGAGCTCTTTTGTTATCAGCTTAGACCTAGACACTGAAAGAAGCCAAAAGATAAGGCAAGTCTACTAAGGAGACAACGGTTTTAAATAAACAAACAAACAAATAAATAGCTGAGAAATCATGACTTCTGACAGATGTAGGCCAAAATGTGTGTCATAAAAACCATAACAATGGAAGGGTAGAAAACAACCTGTTTTATTTCTCTCTGCTTGCTTTTCCCTCTTATTTCCATGCCACTAGGAAGGAGAACAATAAGATCCCAACAGTTGTAATAGCGTGAGATAATATGATACAATGAAAAATAACTCCCTTTGCCTGTAAAATGATCATTTCTGCTCTTTGGCAAGTGTAGGTGGGAAGACTGTCAGCTACTGATGTTTTCCTCTAATGAAGGTTAACTAAGGAATCAGAATATTCAAATTCCTTTATGCTGTGACAAGTGATGGGTTTATTTTACAAGAGGTGTTTAGATGCCATCTACTTGAAATTACAATAATAATCAATGAGCAATGCCTTTACATTGAAATACATGTATATGTGTTGATTATTTGTAGTGATTATTGGTTTCTAACTAGTTAAGCAAGGCTTAAATTTGACTAGGAAAAAGAAAAATGAACTGGTAAAGTATAAAATGCAACAGGATATAATTCTTCTCCAATGGAACAGGTAAACTAGAAGGAAGATGATATTTTTTCTCCCACTTCATCATTGCTAAAACAATAGCAATTCACAGGGGACAGAATGTATAAATGAAAGGGAAAGCTGAACCAGTCTTGAACATTTGACTGAGTTTGGAAATAGCCTCAGGAAAAAATTATGATTTCTAAAAGAAGAGTAGATTAACAAAATATAACAAAATTTCTTAAATTTTGTTTGTTTGATCTCACTTTTACAATCAAGAGAGAAAAGCTTACACTTCTAAAGTGAAATTTACTCTTTAGAAAAATATCTACATGGATTACAGAATCATGCTACTGAAAAAAAAACAACCTTGTAAGTATATACTGTTAGTTTTACTGTAGTTTATCCATAAAGTTAGCAGAGTCTTTGATATTTTTCTCATAATGAAAAACATCATACTACTTAATCACAGTATTGATTCATATATTTTGATTTGTTAACTTGTGATAGGAAACCGTATATAATAGCAGCCGAATCTGTATATCCACAGTCACAAACAGGGAACAAAATTGGTAGTCCAACAAAACCGAATATAATGCTGTAATCTGAAGTCGAAGCTTTCTTTTCCTAAACTTTCTTCTTGATATTTAGGTTTTTCAGACTTCACAATATATGTTCTCAAATTTGCACTAGCAAATTTTGGTAGGTGGGTGTGTGGCTGAATGTTCTAGCTTGTGATAAAGTCAGTCTAAAAACATCTGTTCTTTCAAGTTTGTTATTGTTGGTATTGAAAAGCAATAAAAAATGAGTAAGATGAATCAGAGTTTTTCATAGAGATGCTGGGTTTCAATAGCTCATTTCATAGAAGAATGATATAGCTGATTATAAATTACCCCTGTGATTATTCTATTGAAAGATTTGAAAAGTATAAATTAGTGTTCATGAAGGACAAGCAAAATGTATATTAATTTTTGATAAAAAGATAGTTGAAAACAGTGTTAAGTGCCAATTTGGTGTACAATTACTTATACAGTTTCTTTTTTCTGTGAAATAAAATCTTTAACTGCATTTCAGTATCAGAAAGCAATGCCTATATAATTTCAGATCATTCAGCTTTTAACCTGTTTTAGGTTTGGGTTCTTGGGGTTTTTTGCCCTTTTATTTTTTTTCCATAAATATGACACAGAATATAACTGAACGGACGTTTTGACTTATTTGGATTGTCACTGATCTTATGAATTATATATTCTGTGATTTATTTTCCTATTCTTACACTATTTTGATAGCAAAATCTTTTTGATTTGATTTTACTTCAACTCTTCAGAACATTATTCATCAGTTAATTTTTCAGTTATAAACTATGTAGTGAGATGAGGTAAATGAAGCGCAACTACAACATGACACATGTGACATGTAATCTTTGACTCTAACTATCTCATAGGTTTGACTAATAAATCATTCATTCACTACAACCAAAGAACATCAGCACTGATCCTATATCTTTTCCCTAGCTGTGCAATGAAGCACACTGTGTACATTTCCGAATACTGTCTGTACTGATTGCTTCTCCATGCCAGTTTTCAATTTTATGTAGCATCTTGCTTTTGGAAACAATTTCACTGTAATGCTTTGAAAAGGACTGCAAATGAGCTTAGACCCATTGTCTTTGAGGTGGTTTATATATAGAACCATGCACTTCTACTGTTACATTTGCAGTTCTTTTTCCCCCTAATAGTTGGGACTTTTGTTTTTACATTTTGCATCTTATACTTTGTTTAATTTTTGACACACAGAGAATGTCTACTGAGTACTTAGATTTAGCTTTAGAAAAAATAGTGTTCTTCTGTATAAATGTAAGAATATTAATTTTGCAGTGTCAGATAAGGTTAGAAATACATATATGTTTAACTATCACTGCTGCACACAGGCTATGTAATTCAGTTGGTAAGCTAAAATGCTTAGGACAGATTTATGAAAGTGCTCAAGACAACACTCTAAGTAGTCTATGTTAAATTCACATTCCTCAGAATCAGAGAATTGTAGAATATCTCAATTTGGAAAGGATACATAATGATCTTGAGTCCAACTCCCTAACCCCACAGGACTACCTAAAAGTAAACTGCATCACTAAAAGCGTCATCCAGACACTTGAACTCTGAGAGGCTTGGTGACATTACCAACATCCCTGGGGAGATTGTTCCAGTGACTGACCACTTTCTCAGTGAAGAAGTTTTTCCTAATGTCTAATCTGTATTTCCCCTAAAGCTGTTTCATTCCATTCCCTTGTGTACCATCTCTGCTCAGCAGAGAGAGATCAGCACCTCCCCATCTGCTCCTTCCCTTGAGGAAGTTGTAGATTGCTATGAGGTCACCCCTCATCAGCCAAGTGACCTCAGCCAATCCTCCTAACTCTTGACCTTGAGACCTTTCAAAATCTTGGTCACCCTCCTCTGGATACATGTTTATAATTTGATTTCCTTCTTGCATTGAGGTGCCCAAAACTGCACACAGTACTCATGGCAGAGCTGCACCAGTGCAGTGAAGAGTGGGAAAATCACTTCCCTTGACTGGCCAGATGTGCTGTGCTTGATGCACCTGAGGACACAGCTGGCCCTTTCAAGTGCCAGGGCACACACATTCAACCTCCATCAATGCATACCCCAGATCTCTTTCCACAGGGCTGCTCTTTCTTCCTGATCTGTATGTATAGCCAGGACTACCCTAACCCAGGTGGAGAATCTGGCAATTGTACTTGTTAAATTTCATATCGTTGGTGATTGCTCAGCTCTCTAGTTTATTCAGATCTCTTTGTAAGGCCTCTCTACCCTTGAGGGAATCCACAGCTTCTCCTAATTTACTGTCATTGGAAAACTTCCTTAAACTACAGAAGTCCTTTCCAACCTCAACTATTCTGTGATTCTGTGAAGTGCAGGCTTAAGCACAGACACAGCATGTCTCCCAACCATTTTTGCCTTCATGGAACACAGGTTTTGCATCACAGCACATCCAGAGGATTACCCTGATGTCAGAAACAGGCTATAAGAGTGACAGTTATGTGGTTAAATGGTGGGTAGAAAAACAAGAACATTATGCTGTGTCTAGTCCAGAGCCTGTCCTTGCAGAAAAAAGAATCAATATGATTTTTCAGTTTGCTTTGCAGCTCGTAATAGAACTGGCATAGGGAGGAAATAGAAGAATCTTTAGTCTCTTTACTATGTGACATGCAAAATTCCCTTTTCCTTTGTTCTCATAGCCTTTCATTCCCTCTCTGCAGCCAGTCTGACTTGGTTTTTTGTGAGATTATTTTTTTATTTTGCTTTGTTGTGTTGTTTTTCTATTACTTTCCCATTTTATTTAGTACCTGTCTTTGTGAATAAAGTTTACTCACAATGTTCCCATCTTCCTTTCTCCCACTCAATTTTTTGTTCTACTGAATGTCTTTGTAAGCCATGTAGTATCCTGGACCGTCTGTGTAACTATTTCTTTTGGTATATTCTGCTATTAAGAGCTAGGATGCAGTGTAAGTCTCCTACTACTTTCACTGACAGGTACTGTGCAGGTGAGAGTTTCCACAGCACAGGCAGGGAGAAAAGAGGAAAACCTTCACTATCTTTTCAGAATCCTTTGATGCCGGGAGAAGAAACTAAAAAGAAACCCAGCTGTCTTCCTGCAGTCTCTTGTGAATGACATTGGAGCTGACATGAATGAGAATAATAGAAGAGACAAATAAATGACTGTCACTACTGTATGACTTTAACTTCAGATGACTGACAGTATGATAAATGTTTTTTTTTTTTTCTCTTTTTACTGCTTCTTTCACCTACCTTGTGGTTACTTTTTGTATCATCTGTCCTATTGTTTCACCTTCTCATCACAGAAGCTAGCCTGCAGTCACCACATGCAGCCCTGACTTAAATTCCTTTAACAAAACCAGTTTCAGATTAGAGAGTTGCTTGCATGATCTTGGATTTATTTAGATTTTCTTGAAATCTTCTACCAGCTGCTGGTAATATCTCAGTAATTTTGATACTTCTTGGAGCTAATTTTTCTGAAGTATTTAAGGTACATTATACACATACTTTGATAAATGCTGTGTGAGGAGATAAAAAGTTCTGTGAATGTGAGACAGTGCTGGGTGGACCAGTGCAGTACTGGAAATAATGGTATGACTCAGAATAAAACCTCACTCTATCGTAATCAAAGATCATAAATGAAGTAATAATGTCTTCACTAAAACATTGTTTAGGTCTCTGCAAATGCTAAGATTTTACTATTGATGCTGCAGTTGTAGCATTTCCTAGTTCCGATCTTTATTATATTTTAGTATATTTTTAATACTTTATACAAATATAATGATCTAGGCAGAAATCTGTATGGTGTCTAATACAAAAGAATGTAGCTTTTGTCACAGTCCTACATTAGCTGTAGGAAGAAAAAAAAGTGTATTAAAGGAAGTTGTAACATTATAAGGTGTACTAATTGAGCTCTATGTTATAAACTAAAATAAATTTACAGTCAAAATCTGTATCAAGTTATGTGGAAAATTTGTCAGAGTAAAAATCACAGTCATCCCTAGAGGAGATCTTTTTTTCTTTTTTCACCCCCATGAGATCTAAACATTACCAGAGTTCCTGTCAAACATCTTCCTATCTTTGCTTTCATTACATCTGATGTGCTCTTTCTCTCTTGTCATTGACGATTTGCTTGTACAAGATTCACTCACCACTGAATGAGCAGAAGTTTTTCCAGTAATATCCACTCTGTCCCCTCAAGGTCTTTTAAGGCTAATGTGAAATTTCTGTTTGGAAGACCTTGCTTTTCTTTTGAAGAATAGCTGAATCTTTTGAGCTGTTGTAAAAAGAAGTTTTATTTGCTATAGATTTTTCTAAGACATACTTATTGGAAGTGATTCCCTATGAAATCAGAAATATTACCGAAAGAATGAAATTTTAACTACCATTGAGAAAACCAAATCAAACAAAGCCCATGGTTTTTTAGTAGATACACTGCATTAGAGAAAAATTATTGTCAGCAAATGAAACTCTAAATTCCTTACGAATTGATTTCCATCTTTAGAAGGGAAAAATGGAATTCTAGATAGTTACAAGGCAATTACTGCTCATATGTTATGATTTCTACTAGTTGTAATGAAAATATATTAGTTGCATTAAAATATCAATCAAACAAAAATTACCTAACTTTCATGAGGGGATGAAGGCATGGACACAGAGCATCTTCATGCAGTGAATCACTTTATTGCCTACTGCTCTAACTTTTTATACCATTCTAACAACAGTTATTTTTAGCCTATTGCTCTAGCTTTTATACCATCCTATCTGTAGCCTATCATGTTTAGTTCCCGACTTACAATTTGCTTGTTAACACTGCTCGCTTTCTCACAACCAGTCCCAGAATAGCCAGTCTTTATGCTCTCTCCTCCTCAGCCAGCTGGGTTGCTCTGCTTGATTGTATTTTGTTTCTTCTTTAACTCTTTCTTCTCCAGCCGAGCAGTTACTTCTCTTTGGCAATAATCAAATAGTTTCCATTGTCTCCCACACTTTCATTGTGTGCTTTTTTTGGTAGATATTTATTTAATTAAAATAGAGTTTATTTCATTACCCTGATTGCCTGGTCACCCAAAGAAACAAATGATAGAACTGTGAGATAATGTAGTGTAATGACATGAAAAAAATTTACGTGTTGGTAATGCTCAGATATACCATGGATTTGTAGTTCTGGCCCAGGAGTAGTGTGTGATTCCAAGTTCAGTGACTGATAATCAGGAGCAGCATTCAGTTTTCTGTCCTTTGAAGAAAATCCTGTGAAGGCTGCAGAACACAGCAACAGCATAAAGGAAGGAGCATGGATTTTTTTTTTAAACACTTAGGATGTAAAGAAAACAGTCTTACCAACAAGTAAATCTGTGAAGGATACAATGAATGATTCTTAATATACTATAGGCTTACTCAGCTTTTAACATATAGAAATAATTTCTCTATTCTGATAAGCATTTTAAAAGCATGTATTACTTTAAGTTTGTTACTATTACATTAATACCTTAATTTTCTTCAGGATTAAAGTATCAAAAGAGAAAACATACTTCTGTAGCATAACTTTTAAGGGAATTCTGGAAGCCTCTGAGATGGGTCTTTGAGTTTCTGGACAAAATCCCCAGGTTACTGACAGTTACCTTGTTCTCTATTTTTACAAGTTAAAAGTCTAAATATATTTTAATTTTCTCACTCTTCTAGATATTCTTTAGAGCAAATACATCTGTGTGATACTGAATATTCATATGGTTTTCTTTATTCCACCAAATAGTGTGTTTGGTTTTCTGTATCTATTTATACTGTTAAAAAGTGAAATCTCAAAAGATTTTTATTTTATCATTCGCTTTTACTGACATAGGTTTAAGATCTTATCATTCCTAACCAATAAGGTTTTATAGAAAAAAAGTTTACAGACATTTGGGGAAAGTATTCAGTAATAGCAAATTCTGTGCATGTCTAAAAGCAGGAGAAGCAGGTGAATGAACTGCTAAAGGACACCATCGGTAAATGTGATGAGTTGGCTGAAATAACATATATAAAATATAAGACCATATAGTCAGTGAGACAGATAGCTGTCTAGGCCTTTGATAATCAGTTAGAAACTTGTTTTGATGTGCTTGAACTGAGTGTTTGGGGGAAGGAACTGAGGGGCTGCACTGAAAATGTTTTTTACTGCGAGCTAGACAGACACACGATTTCAGTAAAAGTCAAGAAGTTTTGGTAGTTGAGTACTGATAGCTTAACCCATTTAAGAGCTTTAATATTTTTTATCCCAGTATTTATCAGCTGTGGTAAAATTATTTCAGCTTAGATCTTAGATAAAAATGCTCTAGTTCTCCAGGTTATGCTTAAATTGAGTGTAGAAATACATCTTCACGTACCAAGGTAGGGCCTAATTCCAGAGCAAACTAAGTCTGAACAGCTTATATTTCATTCCCGGCACAGCTTCTTCTTTCACTACTTTTTTCATGATTTCACTCTCTGCCAAGTTGTATTAAGTAGGGAGGTGTGGACAGTTGGCATTTAAATGTCCGATACAAACATTAGAGATATGTCCTGGAACACACTGTCTTTTATAGTGGTGTTTTCTAGCTTGGTCTGATAAAAATGTATCACATCATGGGCAAGCATAAACATTTTTTTGCCACTCACATATTCTCAAATTGCATGCCTGTTAATGAAGCAAATAATTTTTTCTGTTAATTTCAGTGAGCATCTTGGCCACTTGCGTCTTGAGAAAAACAGGCTATATAGGTTTGCCACCTTCTTTATTTCTGACCCATACACTCACCCATTTTCATTCCTTGATTTGGCCTTTTCAGATTTCACTAATGCTTTATGAAAACCTTGTCATTAATCATTCCTATAGACAAAATACCTTTCCTACTCCACAATCTATTTTCAAATGACATCTTAGATGATGTGTGTTTGTCTTTAGAATCATAAAATCATAGAATAGTTAGGGTTGGAAAGGACCTTAAGATCATCTAGTTCCCCCCCCCTGCCATAAGCAGGGACACCTCGCACTAAACCATGTCATCCAAGGCTCTGTCCTTGGCCCAGCCTGGCCTTGAACGCCTCCAGAGTTGGAGCATTCACAACTTCCTTGGGCAACCTATTCCAGTGCCTCACCACCCTCACTGCGAAGAACTTCTTCCTCATATCTAATCTAAACTTCCCCTGTTTAAGCTTAAACCCATTACCCCTTGTCCTACCACTACAGTCCCTAACAAGGAGTCCCTCCCCAGCATCCTTGTAGGCCCCCTTCAGATACTGGAAGGCTGCTATGAGGTCTCCACGCAGCCTTCTCTTTTCCAGGCTGAACAGCCCCAACTTTCTCAGCCTGTCTTCATACAGGAGCTGCTCCAGTCCTCTTATCATCCTCGTGGCCCTCCTCTGGACTTGCTCCAACAGCTCCATGTCCTTTTTATGTTGAGGACACCAGAACTGGACACAATACTCCAAGTGAGGTCTCAGGAGAGCAGAGTAGAGGGGCAGGATCACCTCCTTTGACCTGCTGGTCATGGTTCTTTTGATACAGCCCAGGATACGGTTGGCTTTCTGGGCTGCAAGCGCACACTGCCTGCTCATGTTGAGTTTCTCATCAATCACCACCCCCAAGTCCTTCTCCGCAGGGCTGGTTTGAATCTCTTCTCTGGCTAGCCTGTAGCTGTGCCTGGGGTTGTGTCGACCCAGGTGTAGAGCCTTGCACTTGTCTTCGTTAATCTTTATGAGGTTGGCATGAGCCCACCGCACAAGCATGTCCAGGTCCCTCTGGATGTCATCCCTTTCCTCCAGCGTATCAAATGAGCCACACAGCTTGGTGTCATCAGCAAACTTGCTGAGGGTGCACTCAATTCCATAAAGTGCTTTAAGTGCTTACTGGCAAGAACACAATGCAAAAATCTGTACTGAGAGACTTGTTGCTAATTCTTTGCCCCTTTCAGTGCAAACAAGTTTCAGGAGTATGTGTAAAAGCTAGTATCATCAAGCAAGATTTAAATCTGAATAACATTTGTACTCATTACTGTCTTTTCCTGGGAACCTGTTGCTTTATTTTGTTTTGTGTTTTGGCTTCTGTTTTCAAGATTTCTGATGTAAAGAAAAGCAAAAGATAGACCAATAATGAATGTATTTAAATATCCTTAAATAAAAATAAAAACTAAACCTAAAAATAATCTAATTAGACCTTTTCAATAACTTCCACAGAGTCTTTAAGGTTTAGAGTTAAAATTCCATGACAAGTTTCTGAAACAGTCACAGGGTGAATCTACTAGATTGTGCTAATTGAATCACATTAGGCCTGCTGTTACATCTAATAATAAGTGTGTTGTGCAATTTCTTTTGACAGGTTGCACCCAAGGCAAAGAATTGCTAGTGGAAGCTAAAAGAGATGAAGAATGAAAAAGTTTTCCATTAGAGTATCATGGAAACAGTCTGCATCTCTTAGTGGCAGAATAAAGCCACTGTGATATAATACTGAGAATGTGTACACTGAGAATGTGTACACCGTGAATATAAATAATAATTCTAATGTATACATAGTATCATTGAAATATCTGATAATTATAGTAAAAATAATAAAAACCCAATAATTTGCAGTTTAGGGTCTAGTTCATTACAAAGGTTTAGGTCCAAAATACTTGTATTATTCTCTTTTGTAGATCCAAAGGAGTAGAAAAAATCCTTAATAGAAAGTAATGGGGAAAAAAAAAGAACAGGAATAAAAATAATTAAACTTTAAGGATGAGATTAAATTTGACACAAAAATTTAGGTGTCAACAATCTTTGTGTACACAGATAAGCTAGCTCTAAAGTCCTCTTACAACAGATGAAGACACAGAGGTAGATTCAGTCAACCAAAAGGAGATGCCTCTTGCCACCCCATAACAATTTAAATCATCTGCATGGGGCTGTAAGCTATTACACTGGACTTCAGAGAAATCTTCATCTTCTGAACTGACAGCTGGATTCCAGGTAAGATAACCCAGGATATTTCAAATCATATTAGAAGCTTGCAGGTGAGCAATTTAATCTTATCTTTAATTAAAACAATCAGAGCAGGTCATCTTATCAACCAAGAGCTTTAATTTAGTTGTTTGCAAGACAGGTACCAAGGGCCATGAGAAACACCCTGAGTGTCCTGGAAATTTAGGGAGAGGTAGCCACAAGAACATAATTCAATGACATAACATGGAAGATTTATTTACTAAGTGGAATGTGTACAGAGGGTAGAAAGCAATTTCAGTTCTATGACACACACATGTGCTCTGTACAGAACATGGGCTCATCGCCCAGTACCAGGTCCAGGTAAGCCATGGGCTCAGGTTCAGAGGAACAGGAATCATGTTCCAGTTGACCAAGACATGAGTCCTGGCTCTTGGCTTGGCTTTACAAGTAGCAGTTCGAGCTTAGGCTCATCCTTTGCACAGTGTTGCACAGCCCTGGAGGTGTTCCCTCCACCCTACAGGACTACTGAATTCACTGCTCTTTGCTTTGTAACCATCAGCATAGACTACCAATGGTCTCATTGATCATGTCATTAGATGTCAGTCTCTCCATACCTGAAGCAAATCAGCAGTTATCTGGGTCACTCGTGAGTTACTTGGATGCAAAGCTATTAACAGTTCAGCTATGCTTGTTTGTTTCTTTCCTGAGAATACTTACATCATTATAGCAGAGCAGATGAAATATAGAGTTTATGAGAAAGCCTACCTCTACCAATTACTTGTGCTTTTCTTGTTTTCCCAGCACTTATCATGATAATCTGATTAAGATCTGGGTAGATGTAGTCAAGTTCTCACATGACTGAAGTTTAGATCTGTGTGGGTTTCACCTTGCAATATCTGGGATACCTCACCTGGCCTTTACCTACTTCTCCAGAAGGACATGAGTCTACTGTACATGCAACATCAGATTTACTAACCACATGTCTTAAATGGAACTTCATGACTATCTGTGGGCAACTGAATCAAGCCTTAACCTTCTTTTTACTTCAAAGTGATCCAGATTGCCTTTTAGACCTCACGGACTGCAGTGAGTAGACTTATTTTGGTTGTAATGGGAATTTCTTAATGGGATACTAAAATTCAAACTATTTCAAGTTGTATAAATGCAAAGCAATTCAAACATATTAGTATCTCATTAAAACAATTTTTTTATACTAAGTAAGCTCATCAAGAGACTAAAATTATTCACCCATAAAACAGCTTTCTAGAACAGATCAGATGAATCAACAAGAATTGTCTAAAGTGGCTTTAAACTACCCCAGGATGAGTAATGCAGTCCAAGATATCTGAATTCTGGGCATGTAATTTTAGGTTACACAAAATTCTCCTAAACTTGCTTCATAGGTCAGTGTGAAGAGAATAATCTGGGAACAAACTTGAGTCAAATTTCAAGATATTTTATTTATAAAATATGGAAAATCCAGGGACTGTGGAAAACATACTCATATTCCCTATTTGGAATCCATATCTCTCATTGGTTGGCTTCAGCAGAGAAAAAAATAAAAAAATACAAACAAAGCAACAACAACAAAAGCAAAATCACACAAAAATCTTCCTATTCAAATAGAGTTAATTCTTAATTATCAGTAATAGCTTTAATTTGCACCCATGAAACTTATGGTATTGAAAATGTCAGTGACCTGCATATTTTTTGTAATACAACACTTAGACTTAAATGATCTAAGTTGATAAATTAGTTAAAGCTGAAGTTCACCATAGAGGCATAAATAGAATATTAGCTTTTTCCAAGAAAAATCCCAATTTTGCAATATTTGTTTATCATGTTTGTTACACAATATATAGAAAAATGCAGATTCTCAATCTTGTTTACTGAGCTTTCCAACTTCACAGATTAAAACAAACTTAAAGTATGCAGGAATATCCAGTATGATATTGTCCAGAGCTGAATCTCATTCACCCACAGTTCCCACTTCCTGTCTGTTAGTCTCTGAGTAATACATTGTGCTTCTTACATAATCTGTGTTTTGTGGAGCAGCTGGCACAGGAGCCAAAGTCAGATCTACTAGCATGCTACTACTTACATGTTTGACATATTTCACATCACCTAGGCCTAGGTATGAGGTTAGTTTCCAAACTGCATATGCTATCTACCTAATACTTCCTACATGCAAATAAATTGTTGAAACATTAGTCCTTGAGATGCAATAGTCTACTGTGATGTCTATGTGAGGTTGCAGGTAAGACACAATGCATATGGGATGCCTGTGCCTTTGTAGAGTGGAAATTGTATTCCATGTGGACCATTAAAATAAGATCTAAAATGTGTCACACTCTAAGGCATCATTATGGCTGACAGAGATCTAGGGCAACTCAGTTTCCTAAGCATAGGTGTTCACTGCCATTTGAGATTTCCTATACCTACCCACCCATCCTTCAGATGCTGATTCAGAAAGGGATGAGTGTCTGTAAATCCTCTGTCATAAATGCAAGCCTCATGCAGATTATCCAGATAACCTAGGAAGTTTTGAATTACACTACACGACTATGTTTGACAAAAGAATTAATCTCATAGTCAGTATGAGAGCTACTCATTTGTGTTAAAATAACTGTTTATTTCAGGATGAGAAAGTCAATTGGGTGTATTGATTAGCCTATGTCTGTGAGAGTTTATACAGCAAACTCACTTTTAGCCACTTCACACTCTGTACAACAGGTGAATGCAGTTGTCTATACATAGGTTCTTAATGTGTTCTAGGATATGCTTTTTATGTTCAGATGATGCTCTAGGAAGGAAGAAGTCCATCACAGATCCTGGGCCAAATTTTTCATCCCTGCACTGTTGCTCTAGATGTCTGACATTATTTGAGATGCTTAATTAGATGTGTGCGAATGACTGGAACAAGTTCCTTAACCCATGAAAGCTAATTTCCATAAAGTCTCTCTGCTACCTATGAGACTCAATATCTTCTTTTAAAGGTAAAAAAGTTCATTTTTACCTTTGATAAGCTCTCTTTTCCTGCTTTTTGAATTTTAAAAACTTTTCACTTAATTGTCCTTTTTTTGGGGTGTGCTTAACTG